>NW_021824119.1:0-20100 GCF_006345805.1 Octopus sinensis | reverse complement strand
GTCCTGTACCCATATATGCATGTATATATACATATATATGTAGGTATGTACACATATGTATGTATATATATACATATATATCTATATTTAATGCATGTATGTATTTATATATATATGTATATATATATATATTATATATATATAGATATATATATATATATAATATATATATAGATATATATCTTATATACATACAACATATGTTTGCGTGTATGTATGTATATGCGCCCACAGGAATATCTCCTTCTTGGGTAGTGAGCGATAATTGTTAATATAAAATCGAAAAATAAATTGTTTCAATCATCGGGGATTTCATGAAACCAAACTCTCTCTGTTCTGCACTTTATCATACATACGTGTACATACATAGAAATAAGCATATATATATATACACATATTACATACACAAATACACACACACACATATATATATACATACATAAATATATATTATATATGTTATATATTATTAATACATGTATACATGTATATATATGTGGAGTATATATATAATATATATATATATATATATATATATATATATATATACATACGATTGTAATATATATATAGACTATTATTATTATCATTAGCCAAATTTCCATGCCATTAGCCCCTTATCGCTGTATATTTTTTGTTTTACTTCTGTGTCCACGAGGGAAATTTAAATGAATAATGAATTTATGATGTATGGTGCACAATACGTTCTCTATTATATTATTCAATTTCCTGCGACCGATTTCTTTGCTTTATCTTCCCACAGTTCTTTTCGTTTTAATTATGCAAATTACTCTTTGGTTGGACATACTAAAAGCTCTTCCAATAAATATTAAATGTTCTTCTGTGTTTGGTGGCGAGTGTTGCTACACTATTCTGATGAGACCGCACAGAAATAGAAACGCATCGGTTGCTCTCTTTCGTCTCTGAAATAAAGATCGGATTATCCCTTTTCCCCCAGTGTGTTAATTCAGCTCTCGAAATATTCGTGTTTTTGTTGAAATTATGGCGACTTCTGATTCAGTGTTGCGAATATTTATCGCATATAGAGAGATATAAACGATGTACTTAATGTACATTCCTTAAAAGAGGTAGATTGTTGGTCAGATAATGCACTTGTGAGAGGCAAAATTTTAAATGATAATACATCATAGGTGTAGACGGTCTTACAATAAAAAAATAATAAATAAAATATAAATGCGCCCTTTTTAAAGCCTAGCCAGGCTCATGGGCCCGGTTTTCCGGTTTCTATGGCGTATGTGTTCCCCAGCTGAACGAAACGCCAGTCCATCGCAGCGTTACTCATTTTTGCCAGCTGAGTGGACTGGAGCAACGTGAAATGAAGTGTTTTGCTCAAGAACACAACGCGTCACTCGGTCCAGGAATCGAAACCACAATCTTACGATCAGGGTGTTGACACCCTAACCACTAAGCCACGCGCCTCTACCACAGTAAATAAAACTCTACCAAAACGTATTAATGTAGGAAATATTGAATGTCCTGATGTACAGGACGTTTGCCAGGGACATCTTTCATCAATTCAGGATTCATCTTCATGGGGTGAACTACAAAACAATTTATAGGATATCTCTTTTGAATGTTTTGGTTTTCAACAAGCTGACAATAGGGATTGGTTTGATGAAAATTATACAGACATAACTCTACTACGTGAGCATAAGCAAGCACTAAAAAAAAATCACTTCTTCAGAATAATTCATCCTTTATTAGACGCAAAAAGACACAAGATGAGCTGAAACGAATTAAAGCAAAGGTGCAGAGAGAAATAAGAAGTATGAAAGAAAATTGGTGAAAAGATTTGTCAAAAGATATTCAATCAGCCGCTGATTGCCATGGTGCTAAAAAGTTTTATGCTCTCATAAAAAATTGGATACGGTTCTAAACCTGCAAGAATTCCACCTTTATACCAGAGCAATGGAGAAATATTCTTTACATCATAGAAAGTTATTGTAAAACTATTGAAGGAGCTTTTTTCTAACTTATTTATCCAAAATTGTAATACCAGTGATGATCCCGGCTCCAATCTTCAGCAAATGCCTATTATTTTTTATTCCTTCAATTGAAGAGGTTCAGATCTCGATTAGTAAATTTAATCCTGGATAAGTACCACAAATAGATGGGATCGCAGCAGAGATTAGCCAGTTTGGAGATTACCATATTACAAAATTAATGCATAAAATATTTTTTCATAAGCTTGGTGTGATGGTGTTATAATCACGAAGCATAGGGGATGGGAAGAAGCAGGGGATAAATGTGAACATTCAAGAAGGGTCACACTCTTATCCTCTGCCGGCAAAGTACTTGCTTGGGTTCTCTTTGCACGATTAAACGATAAGATTTCATCAAATGTTCCCCTAAAATACCAATGAGGTTGTAGACCAAATAAAGGGGCCTGGTAAAAGAGAGAGTAAAAGAGAGTATGTCGTTCTTCTCAATGAGCAATACTCTCTCATGGAAACAGACTGGATTTTATGGTTTCTGGGACAAAGGGAGATCGCAGGGGATTGATAGATGCATCTGTTCAGTTTTTTTTTATCCCTATTTTCTTCTTTTTAAAATATTGGTTTCATATTTTGGTACAAGGCCGGCAATTTCGAGGTAAGTGGTAAGTCGATGGCATCGACACCAGTGTTCAACTGGTACTTATTTAATCAACTCAGAAAGGATGACAGGCGAAGATGACCTCAGCGGAAAACGGACTCAGTACATGAAGACGGACGAAATGCCGATAAGCATTTTGTCCGGTGTGATAACGATTCTGCCAGCTCACCGCCTTCTTTTTAAAATATCTTGAAATCAAAAAAAATATTTAATCTAATATTATGATAAACTGTATCTTAAAGGCCACCACAACAATAACAATAATAACATCAACAAAAATGATAAACTTCGATATGTAAATAAATAAACAAAACCGAATGTTTACCACCTGTGCACGTAAATTATAAGTAATTAGCAAAATTATATTTTAAGAAACATTGCCTTGCAGATATTTCTATACGTGCATTGATGATGGTCACGGGACTTGTCCCATTTGGTGTGTGTGTGTGTGTGTGTGTGTGTGTGTGTGTGTGTGTGGTGTGTGTGCATGAGAGAGAGAGAGAGAATTTTACATGCTGGAACGCTGTTAATTCTAGCTATGATTGTCATTTGTTAAATCTCATAATCTATGCACGTGTGTAAACAGACATGTGTAAACTTGCACATTGAGAAATCAATAGGTATGTGTGTGTGTGGTGTGCGTGAGAGGAGAGAGAGAGAGAGTATTATACTTGACGTTTCGCTTTGTGATCCAGAAAGCGAAACTACTGATGTAGGCAATGATCGCTGTTATAAAATGAAAGCAAAAATAATGTTCCGTAGTATAACGAAATTCAGCGATGAAATGAATCTGAGTGAATGTTTTTCTTTGGAAGTTGAATGTCGAGCTGATTGAAAGGAATTATGTTGTACGTGATATTTGTATTAATACGATGAACATTGAATATACAATTAACTGCCTTAGCATTGTTGGGATTAATTCATAATTCAACAGCATTCTGTAATGAATCCATGCGTTTGGTGAATTGCTGCACCATGTTCGGATGGAAAAGCTTGAGGGTGGGTATTGTTGTAGGCAGGCATTATCAAAGTATTAGATAAGATTCTTTCTTTTCTGGGTCTCATCATATCCCATTGCCTCGTCTCGTTAAGCTTTTGATTGATGGGCATCATTTGGTTACAAACAATATGTTATGAAGCGGCTTGATGTCGCTGGAGAAGCAATAGTTACACGGTGTAAAATACTTTACAGATGTATGCACTACTTGGTGTATCGACAATCCTATGCAGATTGGAGAAAACAGATTAATCCGTTAGTTTTTAATCCGGCCATATCAGGTCCAAATATCTTTATATGGAAGCACTCCGTCGGTTACGATGACGAGGGTTCCGGTTGATCCGAATCAACGGAACAGCCTGCTCGTGAAATTAACGTGTAAGTGGCTGAGCACTCCACAGACACGTGCACTCTTAACGTAGTTCTCGGGGACATTCAGCGTGACACAGAGAGTGACAAGGCCGGCCCTTTGAAATACAGGTACAACAGAAACAGGAAGTAAGAGTGGGAGAAAGAGTGGTGAAAGAGTACAGCAGGGACCGCCACCACCCCCTGCCGGAGCCTCGTGGAGCTTTAGGTGTTTTCGCTCAATAAACACTCACAACGCCAGGTCTGGGAATCGAAACCGCGATCCTATGACCGCGAGTCCGCTGCCCTAACCACTGGGACATTGCACCTCCACATCTTTATATATAAAAGTGAAGTTGTGTGTCTGTCTCCTACAATTTATATTCCTAACTACTCCCACATTTTGCGGTGCAGTTTAACCAAAACCGGGTATCTTATAGTCGTGATTCATATCGAGCCCCTCTGGGTATTAGCGCGCGTCTACGATGAGTCTACGATTTAAAAAAAATTACCATCATTTTTTTCCATTTTAATGCATTTTTTCGCTATTATATAAGGGAATTAACTCTCTAAAAATGTCTACGATGAGTCAACGATTAAAAAAAAATTTATCATAATTTTTTTTTCCATTTTTAATGCATTTTTTTTGCTATTTTTGGCTATAACTCTCTAAAAATGCTTATATAGTTATTTCCCTTACAAACCCGAGCAACGCCGTGCGATACTTCTAGTTCTGTCTATTGTATATTCAAAGCTGAGCAGATCCGGCTTCTCACATCTACCCTACAATGTTATTACATAAACAAACAATCACATCATTGACATTTTAAAGCTATGAGATAATGCATAATTAATTCAAGCAATTTAAATAAATAAATATTATATTTGACAGATTAATTTGAATGTTAAATGGTTATTAAATGTCTTCGGCAGTATTACTGTATCTAATTTTTATAGTTTAGTTTATTATTAAACAAAGCAAAATAAACTAAATTAAAAGAATTTTACAAAGAATTATATGTTATAATTACCATTTTGTTACATTAGGTTTGTATCACTTTATTTCCTTTCAAAGTAAACAGTTCTTTCATTTTCCCAGCTGAGTTTCGGGTAGATGACAACCACTGCTGACTTCAGTAGTTTTATTTTCTGGATCACAAAGCGAAACATCACCCTACTATCAATTAGAATATAAAAATAAATCTCAACTGGTAGCTACCGGGGTATATAAAAAGGACAAAGATTATGTGCCGGAGTTTTGCCGAAGATGAATACTAAAGACAGGGTCAATAGCTAAGGTTAAGCGGTGATGCGTCAAATATTGCTTGATGTGGGGTAGTTCTACGGTAGGCAATCACCCGTATGAAACTAGCATCTGGAACTAAATTACTTTGGGCTGATATTATGTGTATGTACATTAAAAAATGGGTGGGGATTGTATTGAGTCGCAGCAATGGAGCGTTGGAAAATTGTGAATAAAAGAAAATGGCGATAGTTGAAAACGTTTGAGAAACAATGCTCTGACGATCCAACCAATCTGGCGCCCTCATCTACAAGAAAAATAATAGATACAATATTATTATTTTTCTTCTTGATTTCAACATTAAGAGTTACACCACCATAACAACAACAACATGAACTGGAGCAGCAGCAACAAAAACCAACATAGAAATCTACCTTACCCTTTGTAGCAATGATCGTCCGCTGCATGAAACAAAAGCAGTACTGCGCTTTGTAAGATAACTTTATTGTTGTTCGTATAGAAGTCTATATTTCCAAGAGGGTACTCATAACAAAAAATGCCAGTCATGTAGATTCTACTTATTATCTGACTTATTATTTATGCTTTAGATAATTTAATTTTTTCAATACAAACCAGTATATAATGTTGTACATCTTCTTAGTGACTCTTCTATTACTGTTTCAGTAGCTACGGTGAATGGTGTTTTCCTGATGAAGCCATTATAAGGCAGAATTATTTCCCGTATTGCTGAAATAATTACAATAAAATTCATTATTTTCACCTTACCGATAACATTTTTAACAAACTACTAATACACCGTGTGGTAAGTAGCTTGCTTACCAGCCTCATAGTTCCGGGTTCAGTCCCACTGCGTGGAACCTTGGGCAAGTGTCTTCTATTATAGCCTCGGGCCGACCAAAGCCTTGTGAGTGGATTTGGTAGACGGAAACTGAAAGAAGCTTGTCGTATATATGTATATGTATATGCGTGCGCGTGTGTGTGTTTGTGTGTCTGTGTTTGTCCCCCCAACATCGCTTGACAACCGATGCTGGCATGTTTACGTCGCCGTAACTTAGCGGTTCGGCAAAAGAGATGGATAGAATAAGTACTAGGCTTACAAAGAATAAGTCCTGGGATCGATTTGCTCGACTAAAGGCGGTGCTCCAGCATGGCCGCAATCAAATGACTGAAACAAGTAAAAGAGAATAGTAACTTAACTATTTTATTATTATATGGATTGGAAATTATTTTCTAAATTTTACAAGCCATCTACACGAACTAATATCCGATCTTGTTACTTTTAATTAGTAATTCTTGAAGCGTATTTAAGCAATTACAAGGAGAGCCATACTTCACTGATGAAGCCATCACAAGATCAAAACATGCCTGGAGTTGTCTCCCATACTTACTTCCATAATTTCGGTAATTTCTCGCCATTGGCTAATGTTTTTGTTTCTCTTCTCATAATTGTTTTAAACCAGCTCTTTAATGCTCCGTTCATTAAAGGTATTAACGCTAATTAACCATGTACATTAGATCCGCTGCTATTTAAAAGGGTAAAGACCCCCTTCGGTCATGACTGACCATGGGATTGCACCTAGAAAGTTACCCTCCTAGACACAAGTCCAGGCAAGGTTGTTTATGGAAGACCAGCAGTCGCCCATGCATACCAGCCTCCCCTCTCCACGCCACTGATGTTATCCAAGGGAAAGACAAAGGTCGATACAGCTTGGCACCAATGACGTCGCAACTCATTTCTACAGCTGAGTGAACTGGAGCAACGTGAAATAAAGTGCCTTGCTCAAGAACACAACACGCAGCCCGGTCCGGGATTCGAGCTCACAACCTCACGATCGTAAGCTCGACGCTCTAACCACCGAGCCATGCGCCTTCACTGCTATTATATAATTGTGATTATGGTAGGATTGGCATTTATATCCATTCTTGTGAAGATGCTAAAATTTGTACTGTTTACTCTTGTTGTTTAGCTCAGCATCAACTGTCATCAAGTTAACATATACTCTTTTACCCTTTTACTTGTTTCAGTCATTTGACTGTGGCTATGCTGGAGCATCGCCTTTTAGTCGAGCCAATCGACCCCAGGACTTATTCTTTGTAAGCCTACTACTTATTCTATCAGGGTCTTTTTGCCGAACCGCTAAGTTACGGGGACGTAAACCCACCAGCATCGGTTATCAAGCGATGGTGGGGGATAAACACAGACACACACACACACACACACACACGCGCACACACACACACATAGACATATATATATGCATATATACGATGGGCTTCTTTTAGTTTCCGTCTACCAAATCCACTCACAAGGCTTTGGTCGGCCCGCGGCTATAGTAGAAAACACTTGCCCAACGTGCCACGCAGTGGGACTGAACCCGGAACCATGTGGTTCGTAAACAAGCTACTTACCACACAGCCACTCATACGCCTATATGATAATATAGTTTAACATGTGAGAGCGATAAAACAGTGCTCCGAAATCTATCCATAAACATCGGAAATAAAGACATCGCATGGAGCCAAAAATTAACTGTCAAAGGATTGGACTATATCCGAGTAAGTAATACTCATTGAAATTTATTACTATTTTCCAAATGAAATGATGTATTTTAACTGGATATCACCTCCACCTCTCACACAGCACATGTGAACATGCTTGATACATTACGATCCATCAACACCAGACCATCTCCGGCCCCAAAGACCGTGTACAAAAAAAATTACAAATAAATTAAACAATACCGGTATTATTCAAGAATAACGATTGGGAAGTGCGTACTCTAAACTTGTTACACAAAAAGTACGAAAAACTATACGTGCAAAACAATGTGACAACAGAAATGAACGGACCGGTACCCTACGAAGATAATGACCGTCAAAATAAAGGCCCGGACGTTGTTCCTCATGCCCCGCAAATAAAACTCCGAGACATTCCAGCAGTGACTATCCTGTCTTATTTTTCGACATGATATAGCGAGGGCTACATGAAACAATGCAGTCATTCTTTTTTCAGATAGTAGAGTGGTAATTGATGGAGATTTGGCCTCTATTTCTAGCCAGTAACGACCACATAGGAACGCAATTATTAACAGTGACGAAAGAAAACACGACACAAATGTAAATATACATACAAAATACATATCTTTATATATAAAAGTAAGGTTGTGTGTCTGTCTTCTACGATTTAGATTCCTAACTACTCCCACATTTTGCGGTGCAGTTTAACCAAAACCGGGTATCTTATAGTCGGGATTCATATCGAGCCCTTCTGGGTATTAGCGCGCGTCTACGATGAGTCTACGATTTAAAAAAAAATTTACAATCAATTTTTCCCAATTTAATGCATTTTTGGCATATATAAGGGAAGTAACTCTCTAAAAATTTATTATTAAATCTCACAACGTAAAAAGCTACAGTAACACCCCCCTTTGTGGTTAGCCATATTGAGATGGCTATTATACTTTACATCTTTAAAAATGCTTATATAGTTATTTCCCTTACAAACCCGAGCAACGCCGGGCGATACTGCTAGTACAATATAGAACCAAAATAAAACTATTGGCTCTAAGACGCGACACATGTATAAGTAACGCAAAAGAAAATGTCCTATGCGACGGGAACGGGAAAGGAGACAGATGGAAAAAGAGAAGGAAAGAATGAAAAAAATGTTGAAAATAGGGAAGGGAGCGAGAGAAACGTGACTGAACGAGTAGCGGTCAGGCGGAAAAGGAAATGGAACAGAGAGATGGGAGTGGTCACAGGTGACATTGTAGTGGCACGCGACAGGAAACGTGGTGGTGGGTGGAGAGAACGAAAGCAGGAGAGTGGTAAGTTGCTGAGGGAAGGAGAAAGGGGGAGATAAGAAAGAGAGAGAGAGAGAGAGAAGAGAAAGAGAGAGAGAGTGAGAGAGAGAGAGAAAGAGAGAGATAGTGAGAGAGAGAGAGAAAGAGAGAGAGAAGTGAGAGAGAGAGAGAAGAGGAGAGAGAGAGTGAGAGAGAGAGAAAGAGAGGAGGAGAGAGAGAGAGAGAGAGAGAAAGAGAGAAGAGTGAGAAGAGAGAGAGAAAGAGAGAGATAGTGAGAGAGAGAGAAAGAGAGAGAGAGTGAGAGAGAGAGAGAAAGAGAGAGAGAGTGAGAGAGAGAGAGAGAGTGAGAGAGAGAGAGAGAGAGAGAGAGAGAGAGAGACAAAGCGACAGGAGAGAAGAAATGGTGGAAGGTAGAGAGACAGAAATGAACAGAGATTAAGTTGATGAGAGAGGATAGGAGAAAGAAAGAGAGAGGGAGAGAGGAGAGGAGGAGTGGGAGAGAGAGGAATTCAAGAGAGAGAGAGAGAAAGAAAGAGAGAGAGACACCGTGCAAAAATCCCCGGCTGAATAGCTGACGATGAGGGTGCATAGCGTTACGTTAAATAACAAGTTCCATATGCATGTCATTATTCAAAAAGGAAAGAACCGGTTTCTAACCCAGATCCAAGGTTCCTTCATTGGAATTTCAGCATCAACAACACAGTATTTTTGTATGTATGTATGTGCAGATTTGCATGCTTTGTGTATGTATTCTCATGCATATAGTTGCATATTTAGACATGTTCATATATATTTAAATGATAAACTTCTGGAAAGTTTTACAGATTTTTACAGTTCCAGTGAAGGATTGGATCTGTAGTCTTCGAATTAGCTTTCTCCTTTTTGGCTTTGAGAAGCCTAATTTCTCAAGATTGGTTTTCAGGCAGTGTGTTACATATACCAAGGCCCCAATAATTACAGGCATAAACAACCTCAACTTGTAATCTGGATAGAGTAACTGTAGATTTCTCAATAGTTCAGCATAGGTGTTCTCTTTTTCACTGATCTTCAGCTTTATGTTAACATCCGCTGGGCAGCTAATTTCCACAACTGTGCAACGTTTCTCTATGTATGTATGTATGTATGTATGTATGTATGTATGTATGTATGTATGTATGTATGTATGTATGTATGTATGTATGTATGTATGTATGTATGTATGTATGTATGTATGTATGTATGCATGCATGCATGCATGCATGCATGTATGTATGTATGTATGTATGTATGTATGTATGTATGTATGTATGTAGGTTTGTGTGTGTGCATGTGTGCATGCATGTATGTTGTAAAGGTTTGGATTGTTTTCGATTCAATCAACAGTTTAAATAATTTAGAGCGTATCAATTTTTTTTTATATATTATGCTACAGATTCCTCAACATCTTCAATTTCACCCCATAACTTAAAACTTGTTAGAAGCGTAACATTCGAACACATATCGTCACAAGCAGAATGATATAATTTCTATATCATTCTGCACCGTTAACCATTATTCCACCATCAAGCATATTTCAATTCAATTTAGAAAATATCAAGGCCCCGAAGTCAGCCACTACCCCAGAGGCACCCAAATAGTGTTTCTTGGCGCATTAGCGTCAGAGGCAACTAGTTATAGAACTAAAAACTAAAATTATATTTTGAAAAATATGAAGAATACGAACTGAAATTCTAAATATAGATTCTGAATACAATATAAAACATAAGCGTGTTTGCTAAACTAAACTACGAGCCGGAGGTGGAGAGTAAGTGTCTTCCTGTCTTCTAATTAATTTACGGTCATTTAGGTACGTTATGTGAAAGAGGAAGAAGGAAAGGAAAATTTCGGTTTTTGATCATTATAAAATGTATGGAATAATCTTCAGAGTCGAGATATTCTCTTTGTAAGCTGACGATTCTATAGAGATTAGTAACAAAACACAATTACATTTATTCATTTAATTGATTAAAAACAAATTATAATCGGTTTGTTTATTTCTCTATCTCTCTCTCTCTCTGGCTTTCTCTCTCTCTCTTTCTATCTCTCTTTCTCTCTCTCTCTCTAACTTTCTTTCTTTCTCTTTCTATCTCTCCATCTCTTTCTCTCTCACGCACTTGTAAAGTGATACCTAACAAAGGGTTTTGATGTCTTTTATACTTTTCAGCCCACCTTGAAAGTTATAAATACTGTAGGAAATCGTATGTCGGAATTTGTACTGATCAGGCTTCAATCCATTATAGGTTTTATAAAAGGTTTTGTTTACACGGCTCGTAAAACAGAAAATAACAGAAAATATCTTTATAGTATCCAGATGTGTTGCTCTCTGTATAGAGCGATCTACGTTTCCGGACATTACAAATGGAATTTAAACAATGTATTAAAGTTGTTGAATCACCTAATTTCATTAGAAGACCATTGAAAACTCGTTTATTTAAATAAATTTAAATCGATGGGGATTCACGGTAGAGCTGTTTAATTTCATACTCAGAAGGCAAGTGACTGCTACAAGGTAAAGCACTATGTCGAGTAAATAAAATCCAGAAGGAATCTCGTGTACCTTTTGTGGAAGAAAAACAGGAAAGCTTAATATATTCTCGTATACTCCTGTGATTACCTTTGATGTTAAATCAAAATTTCTTGATTGGAATATTTAGCAGAAATTTTTACACATTTTTAAGTAGTGTCAACGGAAACACGAAAATGTAAAGATAAAAATATTCTCATTTTGACAGGTGTACTGAGTGCATTACAGGTAAAAATAGCAAATTTGAGAAAATAGAGCAAAAGATGATAACTGAACTGCTTCTCTTAACATGAAAACCAGCTCGAAAGAAATAATTCCCATTGAAATTAGCTTTTGATAACCTTGGAAGAGAAAGTTTAAATTTATTGGGTTGTCCGGAAAATTCATGCCGATTTATAGTAGCTTATATTTCGACTTATTTTAGAACATGGTTGTGTCCATAAAATAGGGTTTGATTGCACCTCCATTTAGAGCATAGTTTAAGCTATCTTTTCGTGGAAGAAGGTTTATGTTCCTAGGACCTGTGTTAATTTTGTAACCCTTTGAAATGGAAGACGAGAAATTTCATTTTCGGCACTTGATGCTTTGGGAACCAGACAAAAATTGCTGCAGCTCGGCTGGGATGTGTTAACCCATCCTCCATATTCACCAGATATTGCTCCTTCGGATTTCCACTTAGTCAGGTCTCTGCAGAATAGACTTAATGGTAAAAATTTCAATTCCTTGGATGACGTAAAAAGATACCTTGATGAATGCTTTGCCATGAGACCCCTCAATTCTGGGAAGAGGGTATTTTCAAGTTAAAGGAAAAATGGAGACGCTTTGTGCGACAAAATGGTTCATATTTGGTTGATTAAAAATGTAACGGCAAGTATTTATTGATCTTTTTCTTTCCTTTAAAAATCGGCACGAACTTTCCGGACAACCCAATATTTCGTCATCATTAGACACAAGCACATATATTTGGGTTCAAAAATCATTAATAAGAAAATATTTCACCTGATACTGGTTTTGCAATTATCTATGCTGGAACATCACCGTGTAGGATTGGTCGAACACATCGTCCCCCACTACTTATTTTAAAGTCTAGTACATAATCTATCATCTCTTTTGTCAAACCATAATGTTACGGAGACGTAAACAAACTAACGACGGTTGCCAAACACTGGGAGGACAAACACAGACACGCACAAACAACTCTACATACATAGATACTTAGATACATGCATGCAAATATACATACATATAGTTATGCATGTATGTACACACATACACACACACACACACACACACACACACACACACAACACACACACACACACGATGGGCTTCTTACAGTTTCCGTCGACCAAATTACACTCCAGGCATTGGTCAGCCCAGTGCTATAGTAGAAGCTATTTGCCCAACTTGCTGTGCACTGGTACTGAACCGAAAACAGTATGGTTCCGAAGCGAACTACTCTGCAACAGAGCCATGCCATCATACATAATTTTTATAATATATGTATAAACACTGCTTGGCGTTAACATTCCTCGATCGGCTGATCTACCAGCGCAATTCAGTCAAGGTTGTTGGGTGAATTTTACATAAAGCTATTGCTTCATATGTTTGTTCAGAGTTGCCTCTCCTAGGTACACTTCATTGACAAGAGCCAAGAAGCTTGAAACATCGATGTCTGGGATTCCTAATAGATGGCGACACTGAACAAACCGGGTGTTTTCACACCTTTTTACCAGAAGAGTGATATTTCCTCCACGGTAAGTAACTGCAGTAAATTTTCATGTTAACGGTTGAAATGTCACAAACATATTTTAACGAACCTAAATTTTTCTTATGCCTAAACACTGTTTAACGCTAACAATTCGATATTCTATAATATATATCTTCATATTTTCCTTATGCACAAAGTGCGTCTGTATACAATTATTTCTATAAATTGAACCAAAGTTAAAAAGGAAATGTGCTGCGGCTCCTAATTTACGCGGTGGTTTGACCATCTCGAAAGAGTTCAAACGCTGCTGAGGTCTATTTTAACTTTCATCCTTTCGGGGTTGACAGAATGAGTACCTGTTGAACACAGGGGTCGATGTAAAAGATTTACTCCTTCCCTGAAATTGCAGGCTTCGTGCCAAAATCTGAAAGCAATAAAATACCAGTCAAATTTGTCACCCTGTGCTAAAGTTAAAAATTGGTAATTTGGTTCAGACATTGGTACTTGAGCACAGCGCTCTGAGGAATTACAACCGTGTTTCGTGGTCTGCTACCACAACTGCTCCTTTATAGGATCCAGTTAGCTCAATACATAATCAGGAGGAACCACGCCCGGTTTCGGCCCCTACTCCTCTACCGTTTTGACGTAGTGGGGCCCCACTTTCGGAGGGGTCTTCAGCTCTGGTGCTGGGTGCATGTCTTCTTTCTTCTGTTCCCTGGCCTCTTCGATGTAGCGTCAACGAGTGTCAGCCGGCGACTGACTGAAGTCCAAATTTATATCTTTAATTATAACTGGTTTGTTTTGAAATGTCTTCAATTTATTTTCGAAAATTACTTTTTAGTAAGCTATTTTTATATCAAATACTCATCCCATTCCTGTTTAGCATGCTATATGCTGGGTGGACTGTTGGCTATATTTATTAGACAAAAAAATAAGTGACCATTTAAAAAAATAGTTACACTATAAAAATGAAATATGATATAAATACGATCTAGAAATACATTGAATGGAAATATTTTTACAATTTGAGTTGCATAGCAACATAACATTTTCTAGATATTAATGGCTATAATAGTTAGTTATAGTAATATATTTAAACACTGACCACATGTTTAAGGGGGGAATTTTTCTGTTTGCTATATCATTTGTTAACATTTTTTTTTTGGTTAATAATGGGTTAAATATTTCTTCCGATTTCGAAACGAAATGGGAAGAATGTAACCATACTTGTCG
The DNA here is from genome assembly GCF_006345805.1 of Octopus sinensis. Taxonomy (NCBI): domain Eukaryota; kingdom Metazoa; phylum Mollusca; class Cephalopoda; order Octopoda; family Octopodidae; genus Octopus; species Octopus sinensis. The sequence goes on along the minus strand of NW_021824119.1, from coordinate 5,586 downwards.
ATGATATTCTTGTTGTGGTTTACTGGTTTATGGTTTATACACATATCAAACCCTCTTCGGCAAACCTATGTTCAAGGCATTTCACCCGTAAAGAGCCTATCTTTCTCTATATTTATATCTATCTGGAGGCGCAATGGCCCAGTGGTTAGGGCAGCGGACTCGCGGTCATAGGATCGCGGTTTCGATTCCCAGACCGAGCGTGTGAGTGTTTATTGAGCGAAGACACTTAAAAAGCTCCACGAGGCTCCGGCAGGGGATGGTGGTGATCCCTGCTGTACTCTTTCACCACCACACTTTCTCTCACTCTTACTTCCTGTTTCTGTTGTACCTGTATTTCAAGGGGCCGGCCTTGTCCTCTCTGTGTCACGCTGATATCCCCGAGAACTACGTTAAGGGTGCACGTGTCTATGGAGTGCTCAGCCACTTACACGTTAATTTCACGAGCAGGCTGTTCCGTTGATTCGGATCAACCGGAACCCTCATCGTCGTAACCGACGGAGTGCTTCCACATGTATCTAAATATGTATGTGCATACAGATATAAGTGTGTGTGTATGAAGGTACCAAGTGGTTAGGGTGTTGCATTCACGATCGTAGTATCACAGTTTAAAATTCCCAGATCACGGTTTCGATTCCCAGCGCAAAACACTTCACTTCACGTTGCCCTAGACATAAATAGATAACCGTGTGACGGACTGGCCTTCTGTCCAGAGGGAGAGGTGGTTTGCTCTTCTAGCCAGCGGAGTGGCATCGTTCGAAAGCTAAAACAATGCGAGGAAGCGCATAGCGACCAGCGCTATAGTAAAATGACCGATAGTCGTCTTCTCTCCTTGTTTTTTCTGTGTCCCTTTCTGTAGAAGAGCGTATGCTCGAAACGTAAAGGACTTTTTCTATTCCTGAGCGTTATACTAATACATCTGTTTGTTTTGTACACCACCTGTCTTCGCCTTTTGTTTTTTTCGTAAACTCTCCCTATATATATATATACACACATACACTAGCAGTAAATCCCGGCGTTGCCCGTGATCGAGACTAGCCATATCGTCTTTGGTGGGGAAGTAGAATCGGGCATACTTCTGAAGCAGTGTCTTCCTTTCTCAACCAATCGAGTATATGTTCTCTTGTCATTTTAACTAAAAGGTCAAATGATATTGGACAAGCTGCGGTGAACAATTGCAACACGAATGTTCAAGAAACGGGAAGTACTTACCGTTCCCCTAGTTGTTGCGATTGTAGCGCCTCCTTGTACGCCGTGTTTTCCCGTTTTTGGCAAAGGCAGAAATATCCGTCTTGCTTCTCACTCTCGAACAGCCTGCATACAGTTGTTCTTGTGAAAGACAAGACACTTCCAGTAGGAGACCAGCCACAGATAGGGTTTGGCCTTGGGACTTGTTGATGGACACCGCAAAGCTGACACGGACTGGAAATTGGAGCCTCCAAAATGAAAAGGAAACGTCTGCTCCTGATGAAATGAGGGGAATTCTTGGAATAAATACGTCGTCCCCTTGTCCACATCCCGATAAAATGGTCGCTACGATGACATGGGGTAGATTTCTTTTTACAACCAGTCTTGAACCAGTCTTGAACCGTTACAGATTCCAGATTCCGAAGCAGCTTTATCGGAGTTCCTTCCTTGAGTTCCAATGCATGTGTAGACCGTGAATATATATATATATATTCGATTTGTTCTATCTCTCAAAGGGAGTGCTCTAAAAGCATGCATTGTTTTGCAATCTGTGACTGAGAGCCTAATGCATGTTTATTTAAAATTTGACCAAAATTGGGAGTATGGTTCCGGAGATAAACCCAGAAATGCTTTTTTTTTTGAGTCGGTTTTCCCCGTCCTGTGCTCAAAGTAAACAAAATTTGAAAAATCGATATACCTATTTCTTTATTGCCCACAAAGGGCTAAACACAGAGAGGACAACCAAGGACAGACAAACGGATTAAGTCAATTACATCGACCCCAGTGCGTAACTGGTACTTATTTAATCGACTCCGAAAGGATGAAAGGCAAAGTCGACCTCGGCGGAATTTGAACTCAGAACGTAACGGCAGACGAAATACCTATTTCTTTACTACCCATAAGGAGCTAAACACAGAGAGGACAAACAAGGACAGACAAACGGATTAAGTCGATTACATAGACCCCAGTGCGTAACTGGTACTTATTTAATCGACTCCGAAAGGATGAAAGGCAAAGTCGACCTCGGCGGAATTTGAACTCAGAACGTAACGGCACACGAAATTCCTATTTCTTTACTACCCACAAGGGGCTAAACACAGAGAGGACAACCAAGGACAGACAAACGGATTAAGTCGATTACAACTCAGAACGTAACGGCAGACGAAATACCGCTCAGCATTTCGCCCGATGTGCTAACGATTCTGCCATCTCGTCGCCTTTTCTGCCAGCTCGACTCCTTGGATCAAAATACACATGTGTGTGAAACTGGTGAAAATCGGACAAACGGTGTTGACGTGATGCGCACACTGTGTCGATCAAACTATACATATAGGATTATAAAACCTCGAGTGTTTTCCCTTTTAAATGCGTTAGAGCGTAATTTGAAGGGAATTGAATTGTTATATTTATCAAAAAGAAGGACGAAGGAGACGCCATATTTCTTATTTTCGACAACCAAGCTCCTTTTCAGTTTCCGGTATTTTAGCGCTTTGCTATAATCACTTCCATCTTCTTTTCTCTCTCGTTTTATCTGGATCGCACTACAGCATTGGTGATGTACATACCTTTGTATATCCCAACATATGCTTCAAATAATCATAACTATGCAGTGAAATCAAAAGCATTAATCGATGTCATTAACATACAGATAGCGAGATGACCGGACGTTCATGGTCACGCGAGTTCAGTCTCTCTATGCACCACGTTGAGCACGTGTCTTCTAATTTACCCCTGGCCAGTCAATGCTTTATTAATGAATTTAGTACACGAAAATGAGTGGAAGACCGTCGTACATACATACATACATAAATACATACATATAATATATATATATATATATACACGCATATATATATATATATATATATATACATATATACATATATATATATGTGTATATATATATGTATATCTATATCTATCTATCTATCTATCTATCTATCTATCTATCTATCTATCTATCTATCTATCTATCTATCTATCTATCTATCTATCTAGCTATCAATCTATCTATCTATCTATATATATAGATAGAGAGAGAGAGCGGCATATACATACACACACATACAGACTCACACAAACTCACACACATACACACATACATACACACACATTATTAAGCAATAAGAAGAAAATACTTTGAGAATTTTATCAAAAGAAAGAAAATATTTACATTTTTGATCAAAAGATGCTAAAGATTTCAATCGTTTTATAAGACGATTCAGCCATGCTGTAAGAGAAGTTAAAGTTTATTGAAATAAATTAAATTCAATTAATCTTTTATGATATATCAGTTCTGAAGTTCACATGTTTTTCTTACAAAATTTACATGTTTCTGGTAGTTTGGTCCCTTTGATTGGCTGTTGGGTCTTAGTTGTAGTAGTAGTAGTAGTAACAGCAAGAGCAACAGCAGTAATATTAGTAATAGTAGTAGCAGCAGGAGCAACAGGAACAGCTGCAGCAGCAGCAGCAGCAGTGGTAGTAGTAGTAGTAGTAGTAGTAGTAGTAGCAGTAGTAGTAGTAGTAACAGCTGGAGCAACAGCAGTAGTAGTGGTACTAGTAGCAGCAACAGCAGCGGCAGCAGCAGCAGCAGTGGTAGTAGTAGTAGTAGTAGTAGTAGTAGTAGTAGCAGTAGTAGTAGTAACAGCTGGAGCAACAGCAGTAGTAGTAGTAGTAGTAGCAGCAGCAGCAGCAGGAGCAACAGGAACAGCAGCAGAAGTAGTAGTAGTAGTAGTAGTGTAGTAGTAGTAGTAGTAGTAGTAGTAACAGCAGGAGCAATAGCAGTAATATTAGTAATAGTAGCAGCAGCAGGAGCAACAGGAACAGCAGCAGCAGCAGCAGCAGTAGTAGTAGTAGTAGCAGTAGCAGTAGCAGTAGTAGTGGTAGTGGTGATGGTGGTAGTTGTATCAGTTCTTAATTGTGGAAGCGGCAACTTAAGCAGTAGTAGCAGTGACAGTAGTGGCTCTTACCGCAATAGTAGCAGTTATTTGGCGGGAGTCATAGAAGCTGCAGTGTTGGTAGCAGCAATAGCAGCAGCAGTAGCAGCAGCAGCAGCAGCAGTAGTGGTCTTAGTAGTTATCGCCCTTTCTCTCCCAAAGTTATTTAGAAGTGGTCTGTATTTGGGTATGAAGAGTTTTTCATTGCTGATGCGTTGTTGTTGTGTTGCTCAGGTCTAAGGAGGAGGTTATAAGATTTATTTGATTCTTACTTGAACAGTTGTTTATATGTTCACTGAGTTATATTTGCCTGTATTATTATATTTTAATTAGTGATATATGTAGAGTTATGCGTTGTCTTAAGGATAACCCGGTTCGCTCCATGTAGTTTTCTCCTCACTCTGAGTAATCAGTTGCATAGATTAGGCTTTCAGATGCACAAGTGGAGTTATTTTTCGCTGTGTAGAGTTGTCTTTGTTTAAAACAGAGGATACAGTCCTTGTCATACATACATACATACATACATAAGTGGCTGTGTGGTAAGTAGCTTGCTTATCAACGACATGGTTGTGTGTCTGTGTTTGTCCCCTTAGCATTGCTTGACAACCGATGCTGGTGTGTTTACGTCCTCGTCACTTAGCGGTTCGGCAAAAAGAGACCGATAGAATAAGTACTGGGCTTACAAAGAATAAGTCCCGGGGTCGATTTGCTTTGGTCGGCCCGAGGCTATAGTAGAAGACACTTGTCCAAGGTGCCACGCAGTGGGACTGAACCCGCAACCATGTGGTTGTTTAGCAAGCTACTTACCACACAGCCACTCCTGCGCCTAATTCTGCGTACATACTTATGTCAAATTACAGATATTAGTGATATATCGACTGTTTGCAAAAAGATTTCTTATCTGTAGCAGTGTTGCAACGAAATTCCTCGAAAAGGGCGACGAGGTGGTACTTTTTTTACTCACTCACCTCTTGCAAAACTACTATCCAAACCGTAAAAGATGCTTTTATACTTATGTACATCTCACGGCCCAAGGTACGTTATTTAATCCCTCCACAGCTGCAGCCTTTCGGTTTACCCCCTTGCCAAAACAATCGATATCAAAGTTTATATTGCATAAACTTTGTGCTATCATAGGCGTAGGAGTGGCTGTGTGGTAAGTAGCTTGCTTACGAACCACATGGTTCCGGGTTCAGTCCCATTGCGTGGCACCTTGGGCAAGTGTCTTCTACTATAGCCTCGGGATATCGTAGACGGAAACTGAAAGAAGCCCGTCGTATATATGTATATATATATATATATATATATATATTATATATATATGTGTGTGTGTGTGTGTGTGTGTGTGTGTGTGTGTGTGTGTGTTTGTGTTTCGGTGTTTGTTCCCCGAACATCGCTTGACAACTGATGCTGGTGTGTTTACGTTCCCGTAACTTTGCGATTCGGCAAAAGACACCGATAGCAT
>NW_021824118.1:0-19864 GCF_006345805.1 Octopus sinensis | reverse complement strand
CTGACTTTACAAATGAAGCGATAGAAGATTTAAAAGCAGGTACAGTCCGACCTCGATTTGGAACAGACCTCGGGGCTGGAACACCTCAGTTTTTGGAACAACCTCAGTTTTTGGAACACTTTGTAGGATCTCTGCCTAGAATAAATAATTCCTTTTAAATGAAAACCTCGATTTGAAACAAAATTTATTATTATTGTTTATTTCTAGTCATTAAAAAAATTAATTAATTTGGATTAAAAAAAACTCCACGCTAAATCATTAGCCCCCTTGGCTGAAGACTAAGCTATGGATAATGGATTTGGATGGTCGTGAGTTCGATTCCGAAGGAGGACAGTTTTCATCCTGGGGCAAATTCTCGTTATCGTTCCCCTGCCTGTGAGGCAACGAGTACTTCTGGCACGACACAGTTGGAAATGGGGATCTCTTACCTTCCGGGCTTAGCGTGGCGTTACGGGGTCCACCATGTCAGTTGGAAATTCCTTCGGATATGGCAACGCTCAGGAGGCACTTAATGCCTTCCGAAAAAAGACTCTTAGCTTCTCAGACCCTGGGACATCGTCGTCTCAGGCCGATCTTGCGGGAAGGATTGAACCTTTCAGAAGGATCTCCCTCGTTTGGATCGGCGATCACGGGATTAACTATAATTAACTGGCTTGCCCGTATTGGTCTTTAAATAATAATAATAATAATTATGGGTCTCAGTTACGAGAAAAAGGTTGAAATTGCTAGACAATTAAAAAGTCATTCACACAGAGTACTTGCTCAAAAATATGAAACGATCATTGGCACAATTGCTCGAATAAAAAAAACGATTACGCCGCAAATAACCTGTGGGAACATTATTCCAAATTTTCGGACTGAAACAAAAACTGACGATATTTTTAAAACATTGGATAGTAAAGTTCTCGACGTTTTTCAACAATTACGGCTCCAAAATATTCCTTCAGGTCCTCTTATCAAAAAAATAGGTAATTTTAGTTTTTTTCACATTGTTTTAAGGTTTGAAAATTCCGGGTAAATTGAACATTACAAGCTTTAAAGCATCGAATGGTTGGTCAATGAATTTTAAAAAAAGACATGAACTCAAATTCAAAATCCTTAGCGGCGAAAAAAACTCATGTAATCGTGATGGAATTGGAAAAAATAATATCTTTAACATTGATGAAACTTGTCTTTTTATAAAAAAAGACCCCAAAAAAATCATTCGTACAAAAAAATAAAAAAGCGTCTAAGCAGTGTCAACCAAAGTTGTCCTTACTTTAGTAACGTGTTAATTACCAACTGAGTATTTACCAATTATTATGATCGCATAGGCCAGTGGTGATTTTTGGTCGATTTCATTTTGCAATTTTTGATCGATCGACTTGTTTATTTTAATAACAAAATTTTTATCTTATAATTAAAAGTTGATGGGATTTTTGGAATTGTAATTCTCTGGCTCATATGAGCTTAGTGCTATTCTCATGCAATCGGCAAGATGGTTATCCGTTAAACGGGTCCTGTATTGAGATTTGATCAAATAAAAAATCTAATTACCAATTTACATATCGAAGGCGATCGACTGGTTGTTCACTCCTGGCATAGGATAATTCAGTACTAAATGCTTTTGTATTATATGTGACGTATTCAATTCCTTTTTGATATTACTTTAGTGTTAGTTTGATTAATTTCAAATCATGGTTGGAATCATAGAACCACTGTCCACGTCGTATAGACGTTCGATTAGACTGCGTAGGATTTGGACGGTTCAAAGTTCGGCTTCAGAGCAAATTTCTTCTTTCCCAATGAAAGTCCTCTGTAGTTGATCAAATTCATTATTCTGGTTTTACCACGAAAGTTGTATTTATTGATCGAAAATGTTATTTTATTTGTAGGAAAAAATTAGATGCTGGCTGTTTATTCACTCCTCCAATGAATCAATTACCATTAAAACCAAATTATCATTAACCATGGCTGTATATTTTGGAAATACCGGGGCACTCACCTGCCATGGCTATCAGTCACTACCTTTTGTTCAAAACCCATAGCTTCTCCCATCCCAACATAACATTGGCAACAGAAAACCCTTTAAATTCTAATTACCGCAAAGAACTTGAACTGTTATAAAATCCCGTAAACCTTCAAATTTCAATCCATGGCGGAATATCCCACGAATAGTCGGGAAGCGTGGACCATCCTTATAAATTATGAGAAGGTAATTCAACCTATCAAATACATTTTTTTCACAAATTACGTCAACTTCCTCTTTGACATCACAGTCATCTTAAACGCAACGTTGCCATACTCATATTACGGCATGCGTAAACCTAATATTCACAAGTTAATAATTTATATCACAGTCCAGAGCTGCTAGGCGAGGTTTAAAAATATTAATAAATTTTTATAAAAATTACATTTCTGAAGTTCTTTTGTTGTTCTCTTGGTAAATATCTAAAATTATTATTTTTTTATTAAGAGATCGTGCTTTTTCGCAAAACAACATAGCATCAAAATCATTAATTGAACGTAGCGTTTTATGATTTTATTTAAATTTCCACGGAAAATGATGTAGAAAGGGGACCTCCTACCTTCCCTTGATCACATTACCAATGAAAAAATCTTCATTATGTAAAACCCTTCCGAAAACAAATGATGTGGGGTGAGCGACGGTAGGAGGCTGACAAATAGGAACTGGGTATACCAAATATTCTCCACCTCTCTTTGAATCCGGAAGGCTGTATTAAAGATTTGGAGGCTTATGCTGATCGACACAGACAGTTCCTTCTTTCCTTAGCTTCTTCATTCGATTAGTTAGCTGTGACTGTTAGTGCTGGGTTTGCTATGCAAGCTTGGGGGATTAATAAATAAAATAAAATAGTGATCAACCAGACTATTTTTAGTGATAAAATTTATTAAAAATGTTAATTAAAATTTTTAATTTGCCATTATTAGAAGTAATTGTCTTGCAATCCATGAAGCGGCATTAAAAATAGAACATGATTTTGTATTAACTTTCCATTCTAAATTAATTTGCTGATAAAAAACTAAAATTGCACTCCAATATCAGAAGACTTGCTGAAAGTAAACCCATGTTTGATGCATGTTTTTCAGAAATCAAAAAATTAAGAGAATCAAAATTATGATAACCTCTTTACCCGGATTATACGTACAGTGTTTTTCTGTTTCTTCATCAATAATGATCATTTCTCCATCAGTGTTTGTTACTTTATATCTTTGTGTTGAAACTTGGTCGTATAGGAGCCCTGACGTCTCGCAGCTCTGGACTGTGACAATTTATAATAAAAATATAAATAATAAACCAAATTGGGTCAAAATCCAGTTATATTACTCACCCCTGTCTCTATATTTAGTAGTTCTTAAAGCTTGTGTAACTCATATTAACAATAGGATATGCAAAGTTATAGGCAGGATATACTCTAAAATGGAGGAATATGATTATACTTGTATTCAAGTCCTGTACGTACATGGGATCATTCTTGAAACGATAAGAAGTCTCTCATACAGCCATTTAAATGTTTCATGTTAATTTGGGCTTGCACCAATGAAACTAGCCCCATCAAGGGTGCCAAAATGGTCGGAAGTATGACTCAAAATATCAAAATCAACTCCAATAACTTCCAACTCTTTTAAAATCACTTGATTTATAAATAAATGTTTTTTACTTTTAAAAAAAGAGTTTTTTAAAAAAATATTATTTCAACAAATTGTAATTATCATCAATTTTTTGATGGAAAACTTTCAAAAATGATTGAATTTCACCACGAATGCACAAATTTCCTTCGCGATTAAGGATTTTTAATGTGTTCATGTGTTTTTTTAATTGGTTGAACAACCATTCGATATGATTTAAAGCTTTGACAATTTTATTTAACTGCAATTTTCATATCAACGATGTAAAAAAAGTAAAATTACTAATTTTTTAGATAAGATGACCAGAAACCTGAATATTTTTGAGCTGTAATTGTTAAAAAATGTCGAAAACTTTACTATCAAATGTTTTAAAAATATCGTAAGTTGTTGTTTCAGACTGAAACTTTTGGAATAATGTTTCCACAGGTAAATTTTGTTCTAAATCGAAGTTTTCATTCAAAAGCAATTATTTATTCCAGGCAGAAATCCTACAAAGTGTTTCTAAAACTGAGATATTTCTGCCTAAAGACTGTTCCAAATCAAAATTGGACTGCACTATTTTATTAGGAAAGGGTATTTGTTGATCTTTGATTTTTTTTAATGATTGTACTGATCACAGAATCGTTGATGTATATATTGAATATAAAAATAGAATAGCTAAACAAAATGTTAAATAAGTAAGTATTAATTCATAAAAAATGGAAGAATATGAATCTTCCATTATTTTTTCTAGCTTTAATCAGCATTTAATAAATTTCACAGAACTTAATTACACAAAAAAGATATAAAAAGAAATCAAACACACCACTCATATCGAATTTCACTGGAATTAATATTTTCGACTACTCGTCTAATCAGATCATTCAAGCAAGTATTGGGTTTCCTCTATACAATCATTTTTTATTACAAATTACCAAAAACCTGTAATGTTTCAATTCTTTAAAATTAGACAACTTAGAAATTCCATGACTAGAGAAATTGCTAGGATGAGTAGTTTTCAGTTTATGTTCAAAAATGAACAACGAAATGACAGTATATGCCTATTGGGATACAATTGAGACAAAAATCTAACAAACAACCAATTCGGCTTTTCAATGTTGTCTAGTCTCCAAATACAGTCAACTTCGGGAATACGAATATTAGGAAGCTGACAATCTGTGATATTCGGAGGCAGAATTTTATATGTTTTTAAAAACTAAAAACTCTGTGTATAGTACTACACCAACCTTGACTGCATTAAAATGAATACTTCTTGATTTTTTACCAATTTTGTGATTATATGATTTGAGATAAGCAGGACTCAAATATGTGAGATAATTCCGATTCACATCCAAATACTTCCACCCACCTGTCTGACACATTTCAAGACCATATGCAAACAGGCTAACGTTATAAATACATTTCCTATACTTTAATTCGTCATATCTTAAAACTCGACGTCGATTGCTCATTTCAGGATATTTGCTCATGAATAATCTCGGAAATGGAAAAACGTCCATTCTTGACGCCAGCAAATCCATGTGATTGAACATTAACCGAGTTTTAGAATCTCGGAAATACAAATTGGCAGAAAAGAACTTTTAAATCCTTTTGAGGGACATTTTAGACTCCCAAATACCTCCTCAGACAATAGTTCATCATATTTTGAAGGAAATAGTTTGATAATGTTCTTTTCATCCAACATTTTAATGGCTTCATCAAGATTTGGTGGTCTTTGGGGACAATTGACAGGATAATGTTTTGAGAGAGTGTCCTGGCATGTCAAGGTTTAGGAAACCAGAATATGACGACATTCAGAAGCCATTATGTCTGTGTCGCAATCGGGAGTGTTTGTGCTAACCATGAATAATTGGACTACTAATTGAACAAACTGGAGAGTTTAATTGGTAGGGATACATACCATAGTCATTTGCACCTTAAGAAGATACGATTGCTCATTTTCAAAAATTTGGCTTTGCTCTGAGTGTTGAATTTGATCTTTTCTTTCAACACGTGAATTTCGGTGCTCGTTTATTTTGAGAAGTTCTTTTTCTAAAAATATATATTGTTAGACTTGAATTTGAAATTAAATATAAAATAATATCAATTAAAAATCAACTGGAAAAAGGTCCGATGTTGTAGTCTTCTTGATTCACTTCTTCCACCGAACAGGGATCAATTTCGCTTTCGAGGGATAAATCTAAACAACTTTTACTTAAGAAAAAACTATTTGTGGTTTTGACAGTAATCAATAGATCGCGCCATGTTCTTGACTTGGAAACTTGTTCTTGCGGATAGTTCAGTAAATCGAGAATTTCGTCCATGCCTTCGTTAATTTGGACTTTTGAACGAGTCCGATGTCCGATAGAGCTTTCATCCTGGTTATGGTTTATCATTTATTTTTACATTGTTAAAAATGTTTTTAATGCCGTTATTTTGATGATTACTTTCTTTCATCTCAGCACTTAAATAATAAATAAATTTTATTAAGAAATTAAAAAACAAATTTATTATTACAAATTTATTAAAATTTTTCTGTTGTGAATAATTTTGAAAACTACAATTCTCAGTAGAATATAATTTAGTCGAGTGTACTGATGAAGATTTTGAAATAAGTATTACATAATAATTTGATAAAATTTTTTTTTTTTCAATACTAGAATTTGGAAAATTAACACCGAAAATAGTTAAGTTCCAGCGGCGAGGACGCAGTGTGCGTTGCCCCGAACAATGGCCAGGCCGATGCGCTGGCGGAACCAGAGGCTCTCTCTCGAGTCCTTGAGCCTTCTCCCGATTTGATAAAATAGATCAATTAATAATTTTGTAATTAAATATGACAAATATTCAATTCAAAATGTAGCTGTGAAGTCAAAACAAAAATATAGATTAATAGTAATAATAAAAGAAGAAAGAAAAAGAGCCCAAATATTTACAGCCTACCAATCGAATTTAGAACTAGAATCAAGATACTGTTAATTAAGGAGTGCCCATGTCAAACCTATATTGAAGGGTAGAAAAAGTATTGAGGACAATAAAAGCGGTGGAAAAGTATTAAAATTACACAAGTACACTGGATCCATATGGCTGATGTTATTGAAGCAAACTTGCTTCCAAATTTGTGATATTTAGTAGCATCTTTATCTAAAATAGAATATCTCAGTGTTGAAATCAACAGTGTTTAATTATTTTTTTACAAATTTGAAGTTAAATCAAAGACAGTTGAGAAAGTTTGCTTAAAACTACGCAGTTTAGAGAGCTCTCCCAGCCTCACGGATTGCGGAACAGTTGCCGCGGATTACGGTAATGAGAGGCGTTGAAGAAGCCCACTTTAAAAGATTCCAGGATGTTTAATTAATTGAATTTATTCTACTAAACTTTTAATAATGTTAGATTTGAAGTAGGAAAGGCCATTTAGAGGTCAATGAAAATTCAAGAAAAAGCCCTGTTAAACAACTTTTGGTACTTTAGAGTAAAGATATTCCGACCAATTGGAATCAACCGTAATGTTTGTCACCGGTAGAGAAATTAAGCAAAATCAATTTGCACTAAAAATGCAATGTGGTGGGGGCTAAATTTTTCGATGAAGTTTTCATTTGATCGATTTCCACATTAATATGATGTTTTAGACTCGCACGGTTAAAGTTCAAGAGCTAAAAAGTACACTCAGAGGAGAGATACCATGCTATGCATACTTCAAAAATGAAGAGTGTTTAAACGTCGCGGAAATTTCATATACACGTATTCATGAAAAGGAACGATTTTTGTTCTTTAATTGATTATTATGCGAAGAAACACTACTGAAGAGCATTCCTTCCCGAGCTAGTAAACTTGTAACTTACGAGGTTCAACAATTTTAATTTTTTATATTTTGAAAACTCATTTTAACAAAATAATAAAGAAATTAAAATATCTTAAATAACCGTATCCGTAACCTTTTATTTTTTTGAAAGGATCACTGTCATCGTGAATAATCAACAATTAATAAAGAATTGAAAACACAGATGGGAGCTGATTGACTTGCAATTATTTCAAAGGATTATAAATAAAACACGTTTAAAAAAATATGAGCAAGTGAAATCACTGTTTTTAAAAGCAATAATGCATTTCCGAATACTTATGCAGAGGAAACCTTCCAGGGTTATGCAAATAAAACGACAGGGTTTTCATATTTCTAGGTAAATATTGTCACGCACTCAAAAATCGAAAAACTATGAAAGTCTTAATCTAGCAAGTATAATGGATTTTTCTATACTGACTATCAATTCAAATCAAATTATTTGTCTATTTTCACTCAAAAAATAACTATTATGAAAGATATCTGACCTTATAAGTTCAATACTAATGATTTCAAATTATAACTTACTTATTCTAAGTTATGACAATAAATATTTGATCAAAAAAATGAGAATAAGATTAGTTGTAGCTTCGCTGAGTCTCTGCTATTTTCTTCAATCACACTACCATCTTCTGCTTTTAGATCAATCATTCCCGTGGCAGATACTCCTTTAACATGTGCTCATTTAAGGTACTTTTCCGTTTTTTTATTATTGTCAGCATACACCCGTCTGACAACTGGATCGCCGATTTTAAAAATAGGAATATCAATTAAAAAATTGGTAAAAAATCCTCTAGAATTCCAAAAACTTCGATCAGGAACCAAAAATGGCGGATTCGAAAGAGTTTACTGTATTTACATTTTTTAATTTCTAATTAAACATTTCAAGTCTGTTATGCAACGTGCTACTATCTCGATGTGTGCTCTACCTGGACAACAAGAAACTAACAATATTATTAATAATAATATACCTAGAGCAGGATGGACAACCGCATCGGAGAGACAGACGTCCGATGGCAAGAACATCGTCTTTGCCATTGCAGAAGGGATCGAGTGCACGACCCGGGAGGACTGGGTTAAATCCGCCCTTTCCCAAGTGTTGGGAAGAGCTTCCAGGATGCCCAGAAATGGGTGGCCTACCCTGCTTCAGTGTTTCAATCGACGCTTTAGCTCGAACCTATCGTTAGATGCACTGAAGAAGCTGGCCAAGACCCCTCCTCCTGGCTCGCGGGGGAGGACTGCCGCTGCGGTTACGCCGTCAGGATGCCCCTCGTGTTCTGAACAACACGAGCACCAGAGTAGTGAGTTATCGCTACTCTTGCAGGTTAAGGAGATATTTAGTAGGCATATCTCTGCGAATCGTGTTGTCCCCCTTGCGGACCGCAGAGTGACCCGAAAGATACCTCGGTGGCAACTCAGAAGTGACGTGATGGGTTGCATCAATCGTGCCATAGCTTACGCGATCGTGCGTGAGCCTCCGGAGACAATGGACGAGATTTCTCTCTATTTGTACTCGGCACAGACAACCTATGATGAAATCACTCAGAGGCCTGCCCCAAAGAGTAGATGGAGAGAAAACATTGCCGCAAAAGTAGCCGCAAGGAAAGCCGAGCTGGAAGCGCTGACTGGGCACATTTTGAATGTGAGCAATGGGGTCAAGGGCAAGACTCCCCCCTTGGTGCGTACTTTACTTCGTCGGGAACGAGCTGCCAAATGGGACCTCAACGAGTTGAGGCGTGTCCGGGCAGAGAGGGAGGAGCTGATTCTCGTTTATCAGAAGAAGCTCTCAACTCATGAGTCTCGATGTCAGCGCAGGCGGGAGAACAACCTGTTTGAATTTAATCGCAGGTCGTTCTATCGTCGGTTGCACGGAGAGACGAAGGAGGGTACCCAGCAAAAGGCCGAAATGCTTGACACATGGGGGAGTATGTGGAAAGCACGTCCTCGCAAGGGTGTGTCGTTTCCGTTTTGTGGACCCGATGCTCCCTTGATGACCGAGTCTTGTGGTGTCCCTGACATCCGCAAGAAGTTCGATGAAGCAGTAACCCGTCTCTCTGACTGGAAGACACCTGGGGTCGATAAAGTGTATAATTTCTTTATTAAAAATTGCAAACCTATCCATGATTGCATGTGTCGAGCAATCGAACAGTTTACACTAGACCCTGGCTCGATTCCAGAGTGGTTATGTACTGGGGTCACTTATTTGATCCCTAAAGTAGATAACCCTTCCGCTCCGACAGATTATCGTCCGATAACCTGTATGCCCAACCTGTACAAGTTGATGACTAAGGTGGTGGCTACTGAGGTCAGAAATTTCGTGGAGGTGAATGGGATTCTGTCCGAGAACCAGTTAGGTACTCGGCGGGATTGCCAGGGAGCTAAGGAGCAGGCACTGATCAACAAATGCCTCGCGAGAGCCCACGGAAACTCACTAGTGTCAATGTGGGTGGATGTGAAGAAGGCATATGACTCGGTTGATCATGCCTACCTCGTTGAGTGTCTGCGAAGGCTTAAGTTGCCAATGTGGTTTATCAAATTTGTTGCAACTGTGATGGACAGGTGGAACGTCCATCTAAATTACAACAAATGCGATATAGGCGAGGTGAAACTAGAGAGGGGCATATTACAGGGCGACAGCATGTCTCCGCTGCTGTTCGTCCTCTGCCTAGAACCGCTGAGTAGAGTCCTCACTGCCCAATTCGAACAAATGTCGATCGAACATGAAGGAGGGTGTTTTAGCACCAACCATCTCATGTTCATAGACGACATTAAGCTGTTCGCTCGGTCTTCAGAGATCCTTCACTCAATGGGTAAAGTCCTGAAAGGTTTCATGAAGGCCGTGGGGTTGGAGCTCAACTACAACAAGTCGGCGACTAACACCCCTGTGTGTGGTGACCTAGTCAAAGTATTGGAGGAACACCAAGGATATAAGTATCTTGGTTGGTTGAGAGTCCAGCCTCATTAATCACACCCGAAACGAGAAAGTGTGTAGTGGAGGGTGTGCGTAGTAGAGCGGCAATGTTATGTAAGACTCGGCTTAATGCACGGAACTTATTTCATGCCTTGAACGAGTATGCCATCTCATTGCTAAACTACTACGTTGGCCTGATCGAATTCGAGCCGAGTGAGTACGATGAAATGGACCTTATTGTCCGAAGAGTACCGAGAGAATCATGTCCACGTGTTGGCAAGCAATAAGGAGAGATTGTACTTGTCTCGCGGGCAGCTAGGACGTGGACTGAGTACACTTAAGTGAGTGAGCGAATTCTTACTAAGATGCACGACACCTTGTGGAGTGGGTCGAGTGCATCCCAAAGGAAGGCTGCCATCCTTGCTGCTGAAAAAGCGCGTGGTACACACCTAGGGACCATAAAAGGCTATGTGTCGGCTAAGTATGGTCTAGGTGCTACCCAAGTTAATGTGAAGGAGTTGATCAAACTTCAAAAGGAGTCTTTAATTAAAAAGATCAACTTAAAAGTCCTTCACAAACTCTCTTTAGCAGCCTGGACAACCCGCACATTGACGTATCGTCGTCATCTACGTGGCTGAAATATGGAATAACTCTCCCCGATCAGAAGGGTTGTTCTCATATTTGCAGGATAGAAACTTTTTTAATGGTCAACGGAAACAGTGTAACCACTGTAAGAGTAAGGCAATGACCGTTGACCATTTAGCCACGAAGTGGGAGTATGCTTTACCATGATTACACATGGAGGCATAACGAGGTGGTGAGGTCCCTCCATCTTTTGCTCTGCAATAAGTACGGCTTGAGGCGGTCCAGAAGTTGCGAACCCATCGAGTTCAATCGGTGTGTGAGAACTCGCGGGTGTGCATTAAGGTAAATACCCCCATACGCACCTCGATTGTTGTCCAGCACAACAGACCCGACATTGTGGTCCACGATAAGGTCACCGGGGAGATTGTTATCGTGGAGGTGGGCATCACGTGCCTAGACCGTTTGCAGATAGTGGAAGTGGAAGTGGAAAAGGAGGAAGTATGACCTCCTTGCAAACGAGCTAGGACTGATGCACCAGTGCAAAGTCCATGTCATCCCGTGTGTGATGACATGGGATGGACTGGTCACCAAATACCACAAGCGGTACTTAAGACAGTTGGATGTAGATAAGTCTCTACAGGCTTATATACAGTCAACTGTTCTTAAGAGGACTCTGGAGAGTGTCTCGTTTGATGCTCGCCGATCCAGCCCTTTCCTGACGTTTAGTCAGCAAGAGGCGCTGGAATGCACCTTCTCGAAGGTCTACAGTGCCAGAGAAGAGGAGGAAGAAGGGGAGGAGGTGCGTGGAGTGCCGCCTTCTGCTCACTTCGAAGGCTCTGGACTTAGTTAGTAAAATTACTTAGTTAATTAGTTTCTTTCTTAATAAAAAAAAAAAAAAAAAAAATTAAACATTTCACTAAAAATTTTAAAAATAATTTTTTATACCAAGAATAATCAATAGGGCAAGATTAAAATGTCATTTATATATTTTTATTAATTGTGCCCGGTTTTTTGTTAGCCCAGGTTGACAAAAAGCCGTTGCCATTAAACACCGACACGAATTATCGTTAAAAAATTGCTAATCGATAGACGAATTCCTTCCCGTTGCGAGTATGCAATAATAATTGGCTTCTCAAAAAAGAATACTTTTTTAATTTCTAATGATACTTTTATTATCGATTATTTTTTAATGGTCTGTTCTAACAAAATTTGTAAAATGAGTCTAATCCAACCGAAGACCAACCCAAATTCTGCTTTTAAATCTATTATCTAATAATGTATCATTTATACGCTAGATCAAAAACGTCCTGACAAGTCTACAATATTCCTGTTCAAGACAGAAGTCACGACAGTCGAGCTGGCTTTTCCAATGGATTTTGCTCGCGATATTAGGTGGAAATTGCCTGTCCATCCGTACGGTGACTAATTCAAATTAAACTTCCCCTACCTTATTAACTACGGTGACTAATTTAAATAAAATATTGTATTCATCAAAAAGAAAAAATCAAATTAGTCACGTAAATTATTTAAATTCAAAAAATATTTTTTATACAAAACATATCGTTGCAAATAAATACAGTCAAACCCTGGTTAGTCGCCACTTTTTTACAAAAAATAAAATTTTATACGAAAAATTCAGTTACTTGCAAATTTCTGTTACTGGCCACTATTTTCAATTTTTTTTGCATGCTGATTTTTTCTGGCCACTATTTTCAAAAATTCTCATTTGATTGATTTCCACATCGATATGATGTTTTAGACTTGCACGCTTAAAGTTCAAGAGCTAAAAAAGTACACTCAAAGGACAACACTTCTGAAGTAGCAATAAAACACTCAAAAAGGGATGGCTGAAAGAATTCGATGTCAATCTACGGATACGTATGTAAAATGTATTTTTAAAGTCGATAATAGTATTAAATGTTGACACTTGTGCCTGTATAAGTGTGAAATCAACGGCTTTTAGTGCGTTTTACAAAAAACAGCTAGGGATTTTATTTGTAATGCACTGGCCTGCCAGAATTTCAAATGCTGGAATTTACAACAAATGCACATATAGGCCTCTATCCTGGACGTCAAATGAAAACTGTATGGCCATATTCTGCGTGTAAATTTCGCTGCCCCAGCTAATCTGGCGATGGAGGATTATTTCATGTTTGAGAGGGAATGCTTTCGTGGTCGACCAAGGATGACACTACCAGTTGTATTACACAACGACTTCCAAAAAATGAACAAGTTCCTAAAGTCAAGTGAAAATCACATTTATTTTTCAGCCTGTTCATGCAGAATAACTCTTTTATTGTTATCATAATTAATTAAAGTTTACAATGTGTTTGTCAAAGACAAGCGAACTTTCGGACCCGTAAGCAAGGTGAGCCAGACATGATCTCTGGGGTACGCTGCGAGCACGATTCCAGCATACAGTCCCTTCTCAGACTGTTGAACGCGTTTGAGATATCCAGCTTCACCGCAAAGGAATTTGGGGAATGTCTTGTGTCAGGTGAAAAAAAAGCTCTTGTCGCGTGGACAGCAGCTTCACATCCGTTGGAAACACCAACTCCCAGTTGGACTGGAGATAATTCAGCGGCAACACGGGGACAGACTCTTCGGGCTGCAATTTTGCATGCGAGCCTCCGGAAGACATTACCGACTGCAATGGGGCGGACTCCACCATCGTTCTTTCGGAAAGCAATAAGGTGTGAACAGAAAAGTAGATCCCTTGCAAAGCCTGAAATCCCAGCATTGACAATCCGTTCGACAAGCTTGGTAATACACTTGATCAGGCGGATTCCAGTCTTTATAGTCAATCGGGAAATCATGTCCTTTATATGACTCGGCCGGAGACCATCAAATCCCCCACTGCTACTCGGTCTGAAAGATTTAATCCCTTCCAAAATTTCATCCTCAGAAATTGACAGTATAATTGCATTGTCTCGTGTGGGAAACTCCCGTAAGTCATCTGGGGGCATCGGATGTTTGTTTTTGAGGTGTTCCAAAGTCTCGGCAGTAGATTCAGCAAGTGAATCAGCGGACGAAAGGACCCGAACTGCCGCACGGATGTCGCCATCCATGAGTTTACGACTAACTTGGATTTTGAACCACTGGGGGGATTTTTCCGTGATGCACGTTTGGTAATTGGTCGCTTCACAATCGAAATCAATCCATGAGACATCCAATCTCGCAGAGTTCGACTTAATGGCAGCCGAGAGACTCTTCTTTTGTACTGAACCATCAATTGCTTGTCCAAACACAAAAGGTGCAAAAGAGAGGAGACGGATCCAAGAATGGTCCCCCCCGGAGCTTAGCGCATCAGTGATAAGATCGCACAAGCAGTTTGCCGCTGAGATCCGAGCCTGTTTAGGGATACGTAATGGTATCTTCTTAGATTTCCGTAAGTTGGAAATTTTGAGAATATAGTGTTCTGATTTGGGTTCATGAAGCGAAGGAGACTGATGCTGCGAAGCCGCGATTCCGAGTAAAGCCATACAACAGTGGCAGCTCCAGCGCCGGAGTAATTTCACTGCGGCTTTGGTAAGGTGCGCGCAGCTAATATGCCAGAATTTATTACACATTGAACAGTAAACGCCACATTTCCTGGTGTTGATCTTATTACACCCATAACAGATAGAGGGATCCCTCCCAACTATCCGAAGAGTTTCCATCGTCTTGGAGTCTTCTTCTTTCATTATATTTCGCTCACTCACCTCACCACAAGAAGAAGTCCAACCTTCTTTTACTGAATTCAAATATCATTTTTATTTTGTTGTTGTTACATGCATGTTGGTTTTTGACGCTATGAACAGAAACTTTTCTGAGGACCAATCTACAGAAATTCATAAAAGTTCCGTGTTGTTTTCATGGAGTAATAATATACCAAGCAGTACTTTCTGGTAATGTCAACAGTTTAAAAATCTCTCCTTATTTTTTTTACCTTTTTAATAGGCTGTTACAACTCTTTGTTTTAGGTACAAAGAATGCTCAAAGAATGCTCAAAGAATACTCTTTCCTTGTATTTACATTATATTAATCAGAATCCATTAATCATTTTCATTGAAATTACAGCTAATCAATCATTTCCGGGTAAAAAGAAGCTACCAAAGGATAATCATTCATATCTTATTGTAGAAAAATCCATATTTCCTTAATAGTCTCATCACTTTTTTCTATAGATAAAATTTGAAATTTTTCATTTAATGTGTAGTTTCTCCCATTAATCTGTTATTAACATTATATATTTTTTTATTTTTCCCTTTTCTTCATATGGGAATTCAAATCTGTGTAGTTTCAATGAAAGATTCGTCCCCACAATCTTTTAAAATTCTAACCTAAACTGTTTTTATTCAATTATACCTCATTTCTTAATCCAAAATCATATTTTGACTTGTGTACTCCCATCTTTTTATTCATTCTTTTAAAATAAAATGAATTCATTTCTAGAGGAGTAAAATCAAAAATTTTATCATTCGTTTCTAAAAAATACATCGTATATTTTCCATCAAGTTCATCTACTACAAACGAGGCCTCGTTATTTTCATCTAACTTATAAGTGAGATTATAACCTAATATTTCACAAATGGCACGTTTAATTCTAGAAATATCTCTATACTTTTCGAAGAAAGTCTCATTTATCGCCGAGTGATGTGTCGTATTATAAAAACGTAACTTTGTCTAAAAAATGTTTCCAATTTTTATTATTTATCAATTTTTCCATACCCCGTGTCAATGTTTGATTAAAGCTCTCAATTACACCCTATTTCTGCAAATTATTTTCTTTCTGCAAATATCCATCCTTTTTTTATCAGTTTCATGTCGCTAATCGCTATTTACAAATGGCACGAGCTATTTATAAACAGTAATCTTTAAGCGATCATAGTTAGTTAAACAAAAGATTTAGTTCAGAGACAGTAGAAAAAAACTTCATTAAAAGCTGGGTTTTTCATTTAATTTTCGGATTTGCTAGTTAGATTTGGCTGACTTTTTTTCTTTCTAGAAATCGATCTTGGAATCTCTTTAGTTGATTATTACTTTTTTGATCAGAGTCAACCTTACATTCCTCCAAATTTACACGCATCCTATTTATATCCCCCTACAAGTAAAAGTACTGAACCCTAAATCGCTGTTTCCTCCCAATCTGACTTTACAAATGAAGCGATAGAAGATTTAAAAAGCAGGTACAGTCCGACCTCGATTTGGAACAGACCTCGGGGCTGGAACACCTCAGTTTTTGGAACAACCTCAGTTTTTGGAACACTTTGTAGGATCTCTGCCTAGAATAAATAATTCCTTTTAAATGAAAACCTCGATTTGAAACAAAATTTATTATTATTGTTTATTTCTAGTCATTAAAAAAATTAATTAATTTGGATTAAAAAAAACTCCACGCTAAATCATTAGCCCCCTTGGCTGAAGACTAAGCTATGGATAATGGATTTGGATGGTCGTGAGTTCGATTCCGAAGGAGGACAGTTTTCATCCTGGGGCAAATTCTCGTTATCGTTCCCCTGCCTGTGAGGCAACGAGTACTTCTGGCACGACACAGTTGGAAATGGGGATCTCTTACCTTCCGGGCTTAGCGTGGCGTTACGGGGTCCACCATGTCAGTTGGAAATTCCTTCGGATATGGCAACGCTCAGGAGGCACTTAATGCCTTCCGAAAAAAGACTCTTAGCTTCTCAGACCCTGGGACATCGTCGTCTCAGGCCGATCTTGCGGGAAGGATTGAACCTTTCAGAAGGATCTCCCTCGTTTGGATCGGCGATCACGGGATTAACTATAATTAACTGGCTTGCCCGTATTGGTCTTTAAATAATAATAATAATAATTATGGGTCTCAGTTACGAGAAAAAGGTTGAAATTGCTAGACAACTAAAAAGTCATTCACACAGAGTACTTGCTCAAAAATATGAAACGATCATTGGCACAATTGCTCGAATAAAAAAAACGATTACGCCGCAAATAACCTGTGGGAACATTATTCCAAATTTTCGGACTGAAACAAAAACTGACGATATTTTTAAAACATTGGATAGTAAAGTTCTCGACGTTTTTCAACAATTACGGCTCCAAAATATTCCTTCAGGTCCTCTTATCAAAAAAATAGGTAATTTTAGTTTTTTTCACATTGTTTTAAGGTTTGAAAATTCCGGGTAAATTGAACATTACAAGCTTTAAAGCATCGAATGGTTGGTCAATGAATTTTAAAAAAAGACATGAACTCAAATTCAAAATCCTTAGCGGCGAAAAAAACTCATGTAATCGTGATGGAATTGGAAAAAATAATATCTTTAACATTGATGAAACTTGTCTTTTTATAAAAAAAGACCCAAAAAAATCATTCGTACAAAAAAATAAAAAAGCGTCAGGGTCTAAAATAAATAAGGAAAAAATTTCTTTGCTCTTTTGCTGCAGTTATTCAGGCCAAAAATTTGATCCTTTAATAATCGGGAAATTTAAAAATCCCAGATGTTTCAGAAATTTTAACCCTGAGGATTATGGTGCTATGTACTCATCTTCCAAAAATGCCTGGATGACAAGAGATATTTTTATTCAATGGTTATTCTTAGTGAATGAACGAATGAAAATGGAAAAGAGAAAAATTTTAATAATTCTTGACAACGCTTCGTGTCATGAAAATAAATCGCTCTCAAATATCGAATTGCTGTTTTTACCCAAAAATACAACTCCAATTCTTCAACCATTGGATAATGGGATAATCAAAGCTTTTAAAGATAATTATTCGAAGACGTTAATTGAATTTATTTGTTGTATAGATGAAGAAAATTTTTACTGCGACTTACTTAAAAAATTAATTTACGCCAATCATTGATAATAGCATCGAAATCGTGGCAAAATGTATCCTCCGAAATAATTACAAATTGTTGGGATAATACTTTCGGCAATGAAATATTTGTTGTTTCTGATAATCTGACGGATGATGTAATAGAACAAGTTGTAGACGAAGTGTTGGAAAATACGGAAAGCAGCGATAATGAAGAAATTTTTTACAGTGGTATGCAAAATAAACAGACTACGGTCAAAGAAGTAGTAACAAAAGTGAATGAATTGGAAGAATCAGTTCTAGACATAGCTCCAATTTTGTTAAATGATTTTTACTGTTTCAGACAAAATTTGTTCAGTAGTTTGGGAATTAAGAGAACGAAAATAATTATCGCAATCTAAAGCTACTGATGATCGAGAAGACGTTGCCCCTCAGGATCGCAATGGATATTCTTTGGAACAACCATTGCTTCTCCCGAGGCTCTCTCCGTCTTCTCGAGATCAGATTCCCGATTTTCCCGACGAGTTCGAACGATTTTTGGCTCATGACCCCGGAGGTTTCTACGGATATTGGGGAGAAGATGAAGTTGTCCAACAGGTTGGAATATTTCTGAACTTTATGTACCTCAGCCTTCTCAGCGGCTGAGCCTGGACTGATCGCGGAGTCAACTATATTGGTCTTTGAGAAGGTGTCTGTGCACGTGGAGTCCCACGCGAGGCATTTCCCATTACTCCACGGGAAAATGGTGACTCCATCTGGGCGTTTACCGTCTCCGCGGTCAAGCCCAACGGGTTCCAGTTCTGTCGGGAATCCAGCTGCTTGTAACGCAGCCGAAATAGTCTCGTTGATAGCGGAGTGTCTGGGAGCACGGCCAGCACTCCTTCTGCATGACAGGGGATGTAGTCCTTTGTTATCGACTTTACTACCACATCGGCATTGGCCCCCCGAACAGACATTATGCCCCAAGCGTATTGCTACGCCAATCCTCACACAGTCATTATCGAGAAGGGTTCCAGATTGGGAGCAAGGGAGGGCATTAAGCCACGCCCCACTTTCAGGTCTGGCAGCGGCACCGAGACAAGCGAGGCGATGCTGATCCAATGTAGGTCTGATTGCTTCCATTTTAGCTTTCCTGGAGATATCATCCCATTCCCATTGGCGTGAAATGTTAGATGGAATGGCCAATCCAGATCCCTTCCAGAATTCGCAAGCTCCAGAGAAAACCCGGTCCTCTTCCAATCCGCGAGAGTTACGTAGGATTTGGGTGATGAGGGCTTGGGAGCTCGCACGTGAGGAGAGGAATGCAGGAAGAGCCATGTCCAGAGGTGAACGGAGTCCAACTCCGCCAAGGCGTAGAGGTAATTTGCAACAAGTCCAACCAGCGTCATCAAAGGATATGTTTAGGATTTTTTCAGCGGCCAACTTCAGAGAAGTATCGAGCGATTGAAGCATGTCAGATTGTATTGAGCAGTTTGAAGTTCGCAGCAAGTATAGAAGCCTTGGCAACATGAGGTTTACTCTGAGCATGAAAAATCCGTAGTGAGAATCAAGCAACATGAGCTTATTTGTGAAATCAGTGACCCATTTGGCTTTCTCAGATAGCGACTTCTTAAGTTGGATTTGGCCCATGGGCGCGCCGAGGAATAGAACATCATCAATGGGTGTGGTTGTCAGCCCCGGCAGGCGAAGTTGCAGCTTGTTTAGTGCGGAACCGAATTTTTCGTGCGAGCAAAAGATATTTATAAGCTCGCACTTGCTGACGTTTACTTCCAGTCCAATTTCACAAAGGGTGGGAATTATGTTGAAAATATCCTCAATCACAGTATCAGAGGGGCCCCCGATGGTTGCATCATCGAGGTACCACAGGTTGAAAAAAGAATCGACCTTCCATACGGCAGAGTCAATGCCGAGGGCGAACAGCAGTGGACCGATAGGGTCGCCCTGCTGAACTCCTGTGCACGATTTAATAATTTCATCTCCAAAAAGAAGAGAGCTGTCTGACCCATATGCCAAGTGAACCAAGCCGATAATATCAGGAGCCCTTTCTGAGCAGGTTTCCAGAATCACATCTCTCCTCAGACTGTTGAATGCATTCTTAATGTCCAGTTTTATAGCTAGAACTCCGGGACCATTTGAGTTTTCTTTTTGC
>NW_021824117.1:10000-19675 GCF_006345805.1 Octopus sinensis | reverse complement strand
TTCTGACTCGTTTATTGCTATTCTTATATTTTAGTAATTTAACTCATGTCGATAGTCACTTCAATGGAGTACGTAGAGCAAGAACACACACGAAAGCGAAAAATGTCGCTGAATAGGTCACAGATGTGTGACAAAAGATTTCCGGACAATGGACGTGAGTTAAAATAATAACAGGAGAACAATAACAAACGAGCGTAGAAAAAATATATAGTGACCATCCCGAAATGCAATATATATATATATATATATATATTATATATATATACTCGGTTTAAGTAATTGAGATTCAAGTGAATTCTAATGAATTCACATGAATATGCTCCTTAACTAGGATGCACCGGAAATCTATATGGTGTTAACCATACGACAAGTGGGGTGATTACAAATAGGAAAAAGCAACAAGAATGGATTAAAATCTCGGTACAATTGTTTCGTACGAGGACATCTTTAATAAGCTACAAAAAATGCAGTAAATATAGATGGCTCGTACTCGTCAGCCGAAAAAACATAAGAGATTCCCAAACATCAAAAGGGGTAGATACAAATAAGGGTGTAAGTTTAACTGCATTGAAGAAAGTTCGATTCCTGGAGATCCGATGAAAGGTCTTGAACTTACAGAATTTGTTCATGTCCATATATAGCTCATAGTGAATTGTTAATCAAGTTATGTGAAGAAATTTTGGATACAGTCATGCGAAATTTCTGAGAATCCGAGTAAGAAGCAAAGTGACTGTCATATCGTGTAGAAGAACAGATTGTTATTGAAATTTACAAGAATCACAGAGAAGTTCGATTCCTGGAGATCCGATGAAAAGTCTTGAACTTACAGAATATGTGCATGTCCATATAGTTCATAGTGAATTATTAATCAAGTTATGTGAAGAAATTTTGGGTACAAATGCAGTTAAACTTACACCCTCATTTGTATCTACCCCTTTTGATGTTTGGGAATCTCTGATGTTTTTTCGGCTGACGAGTACGAGCCAGCTATATTTACTGCATTTTTGTAGCTTATTAAAGATGTCCTCGTACGAAACAATTGTACCGAGATTTTAATCCATTCTTGTTGCTTTTTTATATATATATATATATATATATATGACTACATAAATGATATTTTTAAAAATATTATTAATGTAGTATTGAGATAGTTTAAGTATATATTAAATAAATTTGACTGAAATTGATGGGTGAGAGTTTGGTCAGTTATATAATAAATATATATGTGTATATATATTTATATGTATGTATATATATAAATATACATGTGTATATATATTTATATAATTATATATGTATAAATATAATTATATAATTATATATATATGTATGTAGTGTTGTATATATATATATATATATATATATATATATATATATATATATATATATATATATATAAACATACATGCATACATAGAAACATGTTATATATATCTATATAATATAGATATATATATATATATATATATATATACATATGACAGGCTTCTTTCAGTTTCCGTCAACCAAATCCACTCACAAGTCTTTGGTTGGCCCGAGGCCATAGTAGAAGGCATTTGCTGTACTGCTTGGCATTCGCGCTGGAAGCTCCCATACGAACATTTCAGAATGTTTTTGTGTCAAACGGAGGAGAGTGCAATCTGAAGACAGGAACGGAGAGTGGTAAATGTCAAACATCCAGTCAACCTCGTGGTGTCTGGAGTGATCGCTAGTGATGGAGACGTTATGGCTCCACTTCTCTTCCAACACAGCCTCACACTCAACACGGAGGCCTACTTCAAGTGCCTGGAGGAGGTAGTGCTGCTCTGGGTCAAGAGGGGGGCTGCTGGGAGATCCTGTTTCGCAATGCACACACACACACACACACATATACATCTATATATATATTACGTATATATAGATATACGTGTATGTATATATATATATATATACGTATATATATATATATACTTGTATATAATATAAAAAAATACATATATATATATATATATATATATATATACATATATATATATACATACATATATATATATATATATACAATATATACATATATATATAGATATATACGTGTATATATATATACATATATATATATGTGTATATATTATATGTGTGTGTTATAAACATATATATAATATAATATAATAATATTATATATATATATATATATATATATACATACGTGTGTATATATATATGTGTATTTGGAAAAGAATCAATGTAGAAAATGCTAAAATTATTTTATAAAAAACATTTCAGTACCGGTTTCAGTCATTGAGACTTTTTCAACTGCAAGTATAGAAAACAATTGAATTTTGGAAAAATTGAAAGAAAAGTTTTTTTAAAGAATATTTGCAGAGTATTCAAATACAAGGGGCATTTTACTTGTCTCTGCCTGTCTCTGCCTGTCTCTGTCTCTCTTGTGGGTTCGAGGTCGTTGTGAATTCTTGGTAGGGAAGAAGAAGAAGAAGAAGAAGAAGAAGAAGAAGAAAGAGAATGGAGAATAAGAAGGAATGTAGGTAGTATGATAGTAGTAGGATATTAAATGGTCAAGTGACCTAAAAGTGACTCGTTATGGATTATAGCAGTGATTGGGGATCTCTTGAGTGTATCATTTTTTAATATTTGTGTGTGTGTTTGTGTTATTCTAAGGCCGTGGTGGATATGTCGCTTGTTGTAGACGTGTTCAAAAAGGGTCTGTATTTCGTAATAATGAGAGGCTCTTTACTAATTCGTTGGCTACAGGTTGTATCGTCCCTCAATTGGTAGAGGGGAACAATTCTGAAGCTTGCATTTTTGTTATTGGCGCAAATGTCTATGTGTTGGCTGAATGCTATTTTCCTGTTTTTGGGAATCGAAACCGCGATCCTACAACCGCGAGTCCGCTGCCCTAACCACTGGGTCATTGCGCCTCACACACACATAGACACACACACACACACACACACACATATACATACATACACACATACATACATAAATACATACATACATACATTCACACACATACATACATACATACATACATACATACATACATACATACATACATACATACATACATACATACACTCACAGGTGGAGGCGCAATGGCCCAGTGGTTAGGGCAGCGGACTCGCGGTCATAGGATCGCGGTTTCGATTCCCAGACCGGGCGTTGTGAGTGTTTATTGAGCGAAAACACCTAAAAGCTCCACGAGGCTCCGGCAGGGGGTGGTGGTGATCCCTGCTCTACTCTTTCACCACAACTTTCTCTCACTCTTACTTACTGTTTCTGTTGTACCTGTATTTCAAAGGGCCGGCCTTGTCACTCTCTGTGTCACGCTGAATATCCCCGAGAACTACGTTAAGGGTGCACGTGTCTGTGGAGTTAATTTCACGAGCAGGCTGTTCCGTTGATTCGGATCAACCGGAACCCTCATCGTCGTAACCGACGGAGTGCTTCCACGTTCCATACACTCACATACATACATAAATACATACATACATACACATACATACATACACATACATACATACATACATGCATACATACATACACACATACATACATACACGCATACATACATACATACATACATACATACATACATACATACATACATACATACATACATACATGCATACATACATACATGTATGTTTCTATGTATGTTGTTACGTAAAAAATACAAGGATGCATGCCTAAATACCTGCATACATACGTACAGGTATATATGCATGCATGATTTTATGTATATATACATGTTATCTCCGATATTTTACAAGTAAACGGAAATATCATTCTAAAGTCGATCGACCATGAACCCAATCCCTCCGTTTGCCAGAGATAGCAGCAAAATTCCTCTCAAATAAAACCACATTTTAAAGTTTCCAATTATCAAAGGATACAAAGGACAATGTAACTAGATGGAATATGAGCGACTGAAGAACGGGATGTCACAGGTGAGAAACCTTTAGGTCTGCTTAAGCAGGGCCGTCTGGCCTACAAGCTACCTTTATAACCATAGACAGACTGTGAGCTGTATCGGCACAAAGGGAAACTTTGATAAAACAAATTCGTTGAATTGTGAAAAATATCGTTGCAAGTGTTACAATGAAACGAAGTGGAGCAGCGAAGTGGTTGAACTTGTCAAACTTTGAAAATGTAGAGAAAATATTACACAGTCGGAGATAAATTGAAACGTCAGAGTTAGAAGAGCTGGTCTTACCTTAGACCAAATAATTCATAAGAATGAATATTAAATGCATGCTGTTGGAGTTGGTGGTTTTATATGGCATTTCGATATTGGAAATAAGCAACGAAATAAGGTTTAAAGGCACTCGGAGGAAATATTTGATACAAACTGTTTGTAGAAAATATATAAAGCTAAACAGCGTGGAAATTTATTTATAGAATAGCCTAGATTCTTATCAGTTTCTCTCTCTCTCACTCCCCCTTCTCTCTTACTTCCTCTTTCTCTCTTTTTCTGTGCGCGCGCGCACACACACGCACGCACGCACGCACGTCTTTTCCTTTCTTCTACTTTCTCTCACTCTCCACTCCTTTCACTCTTATCATTTCCCAGTATTGGGCTATTTAATGCCTTACATACATGTATAGACACACACACACACACACACGCACACACACACACACACACACACACCACATATGAATGACGCAATACATATATATATATGTGTGTGTGTGAGTGTGTTTGTGAGTGTATGTGGGTCTTATATAAACAATGTACTTCGAATACTTGTTATAAATAATAGCTAATGTTACATCTACATTGAGATGTACGACTACATGTATGAGTGTCTGTGCTTGTGTTTGAGTGTATTTCTGTATCCGTGCACACAAGCTTGTGTGTGTGTGTGTGTGTGTGTGTGTGTGTGTGTGTGTGTGTGTGTGTGTGTGTGTGTGTGTGTGTGTGTGTGTGTGTGTGTGCGTGTGTGTGTGTTGGTCTGGAGTTAGGCAAGTCAACAGCCATCGAAACATACGCACGTATGTCCACATTACATATTTAGTGGCATGTTTTCATTTTATGCAAAACGAGGCATAAAAGACACGCGTAGCATTCTTTTCGCCAGCTTCGAAGATGGAGGCAGCAGCTGGCCAAAAAGGGCAACTGGTGCAGGCACCAACATGGTGTCATGTTCACCAACATGGCATCATGTTGGGTCAGAAACCATGATGCAGGAAAAACACTTGGAATAATGTTTTATGGCTCGGACACACATAAAAATTAGATCTGGGGAGAGGAACCACTGGGAGCTTAGTAGAAAGCTAGGATTTGAACATATTGATAAATGGTATGAACACGAAGCTGGTAAAGTAGTAGAAAGTTAGGAATACAGGATGTTGTGGGACTTTAACATTCAGACTGACAGAGTAATAGAAGCTAGAAGGTCTGATTTGGTAGTAGTGGGTAAAGCGAATAGAAAGTGCCAGATAAATTGATTTTACAATACCAAATGATGAAAAAATTAATATGAGAGGAATAGAGAAAATAGCAAAGTACCAGGACCTAGCCATCGAATTACAGAGACTATGGGAAGTGCGGGTAAAAGGTATCCCAGTAGTTATAGGTGCATCGGGAACTATCCCTAAAGATCTGAAGAGATATATAGAGGAAATAGACATAGAACCCAATTTAGTACTGCTGCAGAGAACAGTGTTATTAGGGACAGCTAGGATACTTAGTGGGGTTTTGGCATCGAAGGTTATTTGCTGTAGCCCGATGTTAGGATGTTTTCTTTCCCAGCAGTCTAATTTGATGTGTGTATATGATGATGTTAATAATAATGATGATGATGATGATGTAATAATAATAATAATAATAATAATAATAATAATAATAATAATAATGATAATGATAATGATGAGGATGATGATGATGATGATGATGATGATAATAATAATAATAATAATGGTAATGATAATGATAATGATGATGATGATGATAATAATAATAATTAATAATAATTATAATATAATTATAATATTAATAATATATAATAAAATAATAATGATAATAATAATAATAATAATAATAATAATAATGATAATAATAATAATAATAATAATAATCGTAATAATAAGAATAATGATGATAATAATAATAATAATCCAATAATTATAATAATAATAATAATAATCATAATAATAATAATAATACATAATACTAATAATGATAATAATAATAATAATATGCCTCCTCATTGATATGACTGTCCCAATCGATATAACGTATCTGTCAAGACCTACCAAAAACTGAGCAAATATAAAGATCTTGAAATAGAAATCAGCAAAATGTGGGACCTGAAGACTAAAACAATACCTGTTGTCATAGATGTCCTGGGAATGATAGCAAAAGGGGCTGATTGCTACCTAACTCAGATACCAGGAAACCCCAAAATGGCAGAAATTCAAAAGATAGTGCTCATGGGAACTGCTCATATCCTACGCAAAATACTTTCTATGTAATCTCAAGTTTTAAAACAAACTTTTTTTTTTAAATCTATGTATTAGACATTCACTAGTACCACACCAAAAAAACCCAAATATATGGCACACTAGGCATAACAACAACGTGAACTTCCAACCTGTTGTCTCTTGAGGTCTCTGGGTGAGACTTGGAGCCAACTTGTACAGACATAAAGCAAAAGTCAAACATAGAATAATAATAATAATAATAATAATAATAATAATAATAATAATAATAATAATAATAATAATAATAATAATAATAATAAAAATATTCAGACAAATATTCAGACAAAAAAATATTCAGACAAATACATAACAAAAACACCAGGACTTACAAACACATATAACATACAGAAAATTGCACTACTAGGCATGCACACATCCTACGCAGAACACTTTCCATACAAAACCATCAGAGCATCACAACAAATCACAGCACATACCCAAGGCACACAGAGCTGCGCTCGGTAGTGAAATGAAAGCACGCTCTAAAAATAAAACTACTGAATAATTAATAATAATAATTAATAATAATAATAATAATAATAATAATAATAATAATAATAATAATATAATAATAATAATAAATAATAATAATGCAGTACCAGGGAGTGGCTCTCATGGCTTCTGATCTTAACTGATTGGAAGTGTTATCATGTACATTGTTTTGTCTTGGTATAAAAGATGGCTACAGCAAATATTCTGCTCAATACCACAGATTTGCTTGTCAGTTGTTTGACCTTAACCAGTTGAGCATGTCCCTTAGTGGCTGACGATATGTGCATCTCTGATCACGAGCAGAAGTAGTGGGGGAGCATCATAGCCATGTGTTGAGAGGGATTCTTTGGGGTTTGAATAATTCACCTCTGGAAACATGGGTGGTTCTTTCAACATCCTTAAACAACCCTTATTCAGGGACCTTTTGGGCGGGATGGGTTACTCGACCAGAAGAAAATTCTAACTGGGCCCCACCTGCAAGGTCATGTGTTGTTTACCTTGATATGAGATCACCATGTCGCGCACATATGGTTGTGATGCATGTGCCTGGTGTACCCTTATCAGACAGGTAGTCATGATGGGTATACTGGGCTTCGTATATTTTACTCCAGTGTCACTTTGATGGCATGCTCTGCTCTCTCACTCAATAATAATGATAATAATAATAATATAATAATAATAATAATAATATAAGATAATATAATAATAAATAATAAATAATAATAATAAATAATAATAAGAATAATAATATATAATAATAATAATAATAAAATAATAATAATAATAATAATAATAATAATAATAATAATAATAATAATAATAATAATAATAATAATAATAATAAATAATAATAATAATAATACATAGTGTATTGAAAGTGAACCGAGGATGATTTGAAAGAAAGCAGGGGAATTGAAATGTCAAATGAGCAACCAACGAGAGTGGTTGAAAAAAGAAAGTCGTATAAATATTTGGGAAAATTGAAACCAGACGAGGTAAAAAAAACAGATGAAGAAATGAAGCAAATTTCCAGTCGAGAGTATACAAGGAGATTCAGAAAATTATTGGAGTGAAAGCTGGATTCCAAAAATATCATTGAAGCAATAAATTCAAGAGCTGTACCTTTAATCAGATACAGAATTGAAATTATAAACTGGAACAGAAACGATAAAAAGAAACATGACAGAAAAATTAGGAAGTTGTTGACGATGTCTAGAGCCCACCATCCGAAAGCTGATGTCAACCGACTGTACCCGAGGAGAGACCAGGATGGAAGGGATTTAGTACCAGTAGAAGAATGTGTAGAGATGGGAAGAAATTTACAGAGCAGTTCAGAAAAACTACTAAAGCTAGTTAAGAAAGAACAGGTGAATAGGAGAGAAGGACAAGAAAGATATACAAAGAGAGCGTGCCATACAGATGGAAGTGGATAATAATAAATGCCCAAATGCAATACCAGGCAGTGGCTCTCATGGCTTCACATCTTCACTGATTGAAAGTGTTATCTTGGTTTAAAAGATGGGATGTATATGCGCGTGTGTGTGTGCGCGCGTTGTATCTTTATACGCATGTATACGTATGTATACGCATGTATACGCATGTATACGTATATTCATATACATATATATACATGCATACACATAAGTGCATCTTAAAAGTAGAAGAACATTCGGAGGAGACTTGGTCGTGGACACTGATTCCAAAATTGACCACCGGTCAGTGGTTAAAAGATTGAGATTTGCCAGCAAGCTGTCAGTGGTATTAGCTACCTGTTAGGCAGGATGTCGAGGTTAGAAGATTACATAATGAACTCCGAAGGAAGGATTATTGTTATAGGCGACAGATATAAGAAACTACAATGATGTGGCGGATATAATCAAGTCCAGCTGTCCTCGTTTATTGCTGATTCATTCATCAAGGATTCAGGATAACACGTTACGCTGTGAACCGTGTTACGCTTATCACGGATTGATGTGTGACAAAACAGGTTGGCGATCAGTGAAAGATTCTGCTTGGACTGTAAAATTTAACTCCAGCAGCCATCCACATTGCTCAGGACAACGTTTTCACCCATACGTTTTAGCATTTAGCTATCTGATTCATTTAACACGGCGATTTTTCATAGAACCAAACAACCGTGATAAACATGGATAGATGTATAATATACTCGATTAACAGTGGAATATTGCTGGGGAGACCACAGCAAAGTGCAAACATAAGACACGCACGTTCGATTTTTGTAGTGGGCGGATAGCACGGGGACCAAGTCTTGGATGGATTTTAAAATTGATGCCAACATCATTTGTGCAATATTGATGGAATATTTTCCACGTCACACAATTGATGTAGCGCTCCTGGCGGTGTTGGAGAAAGTAGACGTTGCGTTTTTTTAGTCGACCCCAATAGTCAATGCCTCTCATGCCGTCTATCTTTCTTGTTATTGACCTCAGGAGTGCTTCTACTTTCACAATGAGTTGCTTCGTATGGGGGGGGGCACAGTGGGCAAAAGTACTCAATGTGGGGTCGGGCAAAAGTAGAGTAGAGAAGGATGATGGTGTAGGCATCTCTAGACTGAAAAGTTCTCAGAATCCAGGAGCACATCTTGCAGGTCAAGCCAACCTTGCTGTTTACGTGGGTCCTCCAGCTTAGATTGTTATCAACAATTACTCCAAGATCTCTGGTGTTGTTGGATGACAC
>NW_021824117.1:0-5000 GCF_006345805.1 Octopus sinensis | reverse complement strand
TGTTGTATGTATATATATACTATATTTTATACTATTGAATTCTGTGTATAATTCACTAAAAATATTTTCGTTGTTAAGTAGATATCGGCCGTCTTTCAAGTTGAGTCTATATAATATAAATAATGTTAGTTAAGCATATTCAAACTGCTACCACGTGACATGAGATTAGCTCAATAATGCATAAGACGTAATTGTTAGGAAGTCAAAATGCAATTACTTTCATTTTACAATCATCAATACACACATTATATATAATATATATATAATATATATATATATATATATATATTATATTATATTGATTAGAGATAAACCACTATTAGGCAAATCAAACAGTGAAAAATATAAGCCAATACATAAAATTAATTAAAAAATATAAAAGTAAAAATAAAAAATAAAAAATTATTTAAATAATTTAAACTTATAAATTTTAATAATTTTATATATATATACAAATATATATATATATGTATGTATGTATATTTTATATTTATATATTATTTAATTAATTAATCAATTTATTTATTTTTTTTTTTAAATATATATCAAAAGTATTAAAAGTTTAATAAAAGATAATACTTTTGATATATATTTTAAAAAAATTTTAAATTAATTAATTAATTAATAAATAAAATAATATATAAATATAAAAATATACATACATACATATATATATATATATATATTTGTATATATATATATAAAATTTATAGAATTTATAAGTTTAAATTATTTAAATAATTTTTATTTTTTATTTTTTTATTTTACTTTTATATTTTTTAATTATTTTATGTATTGGCTTATATTTTTCACTGTTTGATTTGCCTAATAGTGTTTTATCTCTAATATAATATAATATAATATAATATATTATACTATAAAATTGGATTTAATCCTAATCTATTTTTCCCTGTAAGTTTGGATATATTCCCTAATATTATTATTATTAATTAATTATATATATATCTATATATATATATATATATATATATATATATATATATATATATATATATACATAGTTATATACATACAGCATAATATGTAGAATTAACAAGAAAATCAATCAACATAAATACTGCTGCAGCAGCAACGCACCCATTCCACTGCCATTGCATCACTCGAATCGAAAGGACACAACCCCGCAAAAGAGCATGATGACCATCATTAGCAAGCAAAGAGCAGCTGAGGAGAATTGGGGCCATGGAGAAAATAAAACTCAATCCAAAAGTCTTCTTTTCATTTGCAAAAAAAAAAAACAAAACATGAGGTCACTGCTTCCACTGTTGGTCCTCTGGTTCATGAGAACAACACTCTACACGAAGATGCAAAATCCATGTGCGAGGATACTGCAGAGGCAATACCGCTCTGTTTTCAGTAACGCTAATGCGTTTGATCTGGCTAATATCTGTGATGTGAACCCACAACTAACCATATCTGACATACATTTTGGTGCCCCTGATATCCTAACAGAAATAAATAAGATCAAGCACAACTCGGCAGTAGGTCCCGATGAGTTCCCCGCCACTGTACTGAAGATGTATCGACATCAAATTGCACCCACCTCTAACTGAGCTCTGGAGAAGCTCAATTGATGCAGGCTACATTCCTGATTATTTTCTTTCCCAGTCTGTCGTTCCAGTCTTCAAAAAGGGAAACAAATCTCTTCCAGTGAACTACCGTCCCATTTCACTCACTTCTCACATCATTAAAGTATTTGAGAGTGGGGTGAGATCGCGAATAACTCAATTCCTCGAAGACAACAATCTGCTGAACCCCAACCAGCATGGTTTCCCTGATGGCAGGGACTGCGTGTCGCGGCTTCTGCACCATTTTGATGACATCTTAAAAGCGTTGAGAGAGGGCCCCAACACTGACCTCATACACCTTGATTTCAGCAAAGCATTTGACAGAGTGGACCACAAAATCCTGCTGAAGAAACGGTTCAACATTGGAGCCCGTGGAAAGCTGCTGAAGTGGATAAAGTGTTTTCTGACAAACAGAACCCAACATGTTGTGTTTGAGGGAATCCGACCCAGCTTAACCAAAGTCAGTAGTGGTGTCCCACAAGGTATTGTGTTGGACCCACTCCCTTTCATTAGCTACATCAATTACTCAGTAGACGTCATCAAACATTCTACATTGAAAATCTTTGCAGATGATTCCAAACTCCAGAAAGCCATAAACCGTATGGAGGACCGAACATGCCTTCGGATCTGTTTGCTATTGTCCAATAGAAAGAAAAAAACAATATGCTTTTAAATGAAGATAAGTTTAATTTGATCCACTTTGGAAACTACCATATGCATAGTATCATCCAATAACACCAGAGACCTTGGAGTAATTGTTGATAACAATCTAAGCTGGAGGACCCACGTAAACAGCAAGGCTGGCTTGGCCCGCAAGATGTGCTCCTGGATTCTGAGAACTTTCCGGTCTAGAGGTGCCCACATTATCCTTCTCTACTCTACTTTTGTCCGACCCCACCTTGAGTACTGTTGCCCACTGTGGTCTCCCCACACGAAACAACTCATTATGAAAGTGGAAGCACTCCAGAGGTCAATAACAAGAAAGATAGGCGGCATGAGAGGCATTGACTATTGGGGTTGACTAAAAAACTCAACGTCTACTTTCTCCAACACCGCCATTTGTGTGACGTGGAAAATATTCCATCAATATTGCACAAATGATGTTGGCATCAATTTTAAAATCCATCCAAGACTTGGTCCCCGTGGTATCCGCTCACCACAAAAATTTGAACTCAAGACACATAGCAACATTACGTCACAACTACTTTACTTTAATACCATACCAAAAGCTCTCTTTAATACCATACCAAAATACGTCAAAACGGAAATGGTTCCCATAAAATTGAAAGTTCACTGGACAGATTTCTTCAAAAAATCCCGGACCAACCTCACACACCCGGGTATGTCTCCAACAATAATAACCCTTTGCTAGAGTGAGACGTGGTACTCAATATGTGACTGAATGACTTGACCAGGTGGTGCTATTAAGTTAGACATGGCCTGGGGCCTATACTGGCCGAAACCTATCAAAGTTACAAACATATATATATATATATATATATATATATATATTATAACATATATATATAATATATAACACACACAATATATATATATGTATGTATGAGTGTGTGTATGCATGTATATATACATATATATATACACATACACAACTCACACACATATACATCATATATACATACATACATACATGCATACATACATATGTATATATATATATATATATATATATATATATATATATGTATATTTATATATATATGTGTATAATATATATGTTATATATATATATATATATGTATATGTATATATATATATATATATATATATGTATAATATATTATATATATATTAACATATATATATATATATACATAATATATATATACATATATATATATATATATATATATATATATATCTATATATATATATTATATATATATATATATATATATATATATATACTATATATATATATATATATATATATATATATATATAATAATATGATTCAGCAAAAATTTAGATTCGAATGAATATGATACTTAACTGAGTTGCACCAGAATTTTGTATGTGTTATCCATAAAAATTTTGCGGGGTGATTATAATAAAATAAGCACATTCTTGTTGCTTATTTGATTATATATATATATATATATATATATATATTATATCATACATATATAAGCAAGAAGAAGTAGTCATTTATTATTCATTTATTTATTCCTATGATTGTAATTAATAAATGGATCTTGCTGATGTTTTGTCAATGGAGTCTTTCTCTCATTTTCTTCCTTGCCTCTTTAAACTCTGGATAAAATTTTATTTACCTCCACTTGTACCTGTTATCCATTGTACTATTGCCTTGCCATAGTAAGCCTTTGAATATAAATATTATCCCTCCAGTAGTATATTGGATATTTATTATCCCTTAGATGGTTGTCTAACCTCTAACTCATATATATGTGTGTGTGTATATGTGTGTAACTTTAAATAATTTGGGAAAACGAATTTCCGAATCAGTCAGGTACAATCCTTTAGCATTATGTGTGCATCTGCATACGTACCCTGAGGATCTTTTTTTATCATATATT
Source organism: Octopus sinensis (assembly GCF_006345805.1). Classification (NCBI taxonomy): domain Eukaryota; kingdom Metazoa; phylum Mollusca; class Cephalopoda; order Octopoda; family Octopodidae; genus Octopus; species Octopus sinensis. The sequence goes on along the minus strand of NW_021824117.1, from coordinate 853 downwards.
TATCTAGAAATATACAAAATATATAATAGAAATCAATACTAATTCAGTTTGGGGATTCATAGATATGCGGGTATTGTATTTCAGATAATACAAAAATAACCAATGATTATATCTGAAGGTAAACTCAGAGTATCTGTGTGCACATCACGAAATAATACTTTAAGGATATAACCAGTACACCAGCAGGTATAAAATATACTTCCTTAATATCTCCTACTTAGTTAAAATTAAAATTATCAATTAGGAAGAATTAACACGCGCCACACACACCCGCACAACACACACACACATATGTATGTATTAAGTATGTATGTATGTATGTATGTATGTATGCATACATGCATGTATATATATATGTGTGCGTGTATATACATATATATATATATGTATATACACACACATATATATATACATATATATACACACCCCACACATTTATATATATATACATACATGTATATACTATATATATATGTATATTTATATATATATATATATATATATATATATATATATATATATTTGTGTGTGTGTGTGTGTGTGTGTGTGTGTGTGTTGTGTGTGTGTGTGTGGGTGTATGTATGTATGTATGTATTATAATATATATATAAACTGTGAAAATAATAAGGGTAGCAAATTTAGAAAATCTTTATACGGAGGCTAGCATGCGTAATAAGTCAATAGACAACATACTTTCATTTATCATTTGTCATCAGTACTTCATCAGAGAGGTCGCTAAGATTGTATTTATTTTAGCGACCTCACTGATGAAGTACACACGACAAATTATTTATTTGCTCATTAATACAGAGACTCGATTCTGAGGGTGACTAGAAAAATATCTTTTATTTTC
>NW_021824116.1:10000-19737 GCF_006345805.1 Octopus sinensis | reverse complement strand
TGATTATATTCATACATATATATATCTATATATTCGTGTGTATATATGTGACCGTGAATGTATGTGTACACAATATATACACGAATATATATATATATCTGTATGCGTATGTGTAGGTGTGGGTGTATATACACATTTATATATGTGTGTATATATGTGCAAGATTGCAAAAGGAATGGAAGTTAACCTGGTATCATGATTTCAAATTTTGCGGCAGAGAGCACTTGCTTTTCTTCAGCCAGGTCTACTCATAACAATACTGCTAATTCACTTCCCAAAGTCTGTGTTCGTTTGGGGGCCCCAGCCGCATTGAAAGAACGAACTAAGTGAATTATTTATAAATATACTTGCAGAGATACCCGGCGTTGCTCGGGATTAAAATGGCATACTTTGTATATATATTACAGTTACGTTGAAACAGGGAAAAATTCAACATTGACGACAAACTATTTGTGGAGTAATGATGGGCTAATTAAACTAAGTGGCATACCATGCGTCCGTTTGGAGTGTTCCAGGTCCTAACCTGTCGTGGGAAATTGGGGGTAGGGGTTATGTGCCTTTTGAACGCAATGAAAAGCTGTCAGAGGATATACTCTCCTTTGCGGCAGTCGGCACTGTGTCTAACACGGCTCATCGTCTGAGGTTTTGACACCTCCTTCGGGTTTGTTGTCCTAAATCACTCATAGCATAAATTTGGATGAACTGTGGTTGTTCATTTGTGGGTTACAGGGAACCAATGAGGTGACAGACTTGCCCTTGAACTTTGAATGTCGGCGTAAATCCATGTTCAACTATCTCCTTAGATGCACCAAACGATGTCATTTGAAATGCTGAGTTGTATTGTCTGATATTGTTCAGAAAATGCCTCCCAGAAGATCCATAAGAGGGTGGGAAGGAGCTGGTAGTGCTGGCAATCTTTCGTTACCGCCTGCGCAGGACATGACATTTGTTTCATTTTATAATTTTAAAGTTTTGCAGAAACGACAATTTCAGTTTAGCACAGCAATTTGGACAAAATTACCATTTTTATAAGAATAGGATGGATCATATCTGAAAGCAGCTCCAGGAGTTGTGAAGAAAGAATTTGTACGTAGTCTGTTTCTGAGAGCTTCTCTATTGGACTTCAACTTTAATGATGCATCATGCTTTTGCTAATCTTGAGAAAGTTTCATCTCGCTTCTGTATTGAGACTCCATCTGATGTGCTACTGCATGCATTTGATGATCTTGAGAAAGTCTCATCTCTTTTTTCTCTTGAGTCTCCATGTGAGGCGCTGCAGCATACCTTTGCTGATCCTGAGGAAGTCTCATCCCTCATCTGTCTTGTGACTCCGTTTGACGTGATGCAGCATTGATTTGCTGATCTTGGGAAAGTCTCATCTCCCTTATGTATTAAGACTGCATCTTATGTGCTGCAGCTTCCACGAATTGAATATTAATTTAAGGGTAAATATGTAATTGTAAATACGTTGCAAACTTGCAGCTTCTGCGATAATTATTAACTGACACACCCTTCCGCTGTGGTGGCCGTAGGACGGAAATTTGCCGATGCGTACTGCTGTTCACATTAAGATGTGAATTGTTCATTTATTTCAAATATATTAGATTTAAGATAATCTTAATGTTATCACAATAGAATTAAAAGTGAAAGAATGAAAGTGAAACAATATTATACCACATTACAATATAGATGTTAGTCTTTCACTTTTGACACGTAATACCGAACCAGTACTAATATTATATTGTTTTAATCCAAATGCAAAACAAATTACATGTTGACACTCACGGGGTCTGATACTATTACGTTGTAAAATTTGATTTGATTTGGTTGAGCCCTTTGAAAATGCATAGAGAACAGACAGACAGACTAGAGTTTTATATAAAGAAGAGTATTATTCATAAGAATCAATATTATTATTCATAAGAAATAATATTGTTAGTGACCACAAGCATAAAAACCGTATAGGCGAAATAATAAATATATATAAAACTAAATATAATTTGGATACTAAGAAGCACCAGCTTTGCTAAAAATAGGAGTCTTAAAAGCTACGAAGTATATATTATTTAATAAACACAATATTTGTTTCTCGGTGCTATTATTAATTTTAGGTGCTGAGAGTATGCCAGACAGTATTTTTTAACACGTTTGGTGGCTTAGTGCAATCATCAGGTACTGCCCACATAGCATAACAAACTAAAGATGGGACAACAGGGTGGGAGACAATAGGGTATGAGAAAAGGGAGAAAGTAGATATAATTGGTGGAATGTCGAAAACTAGGGGAAATTATAGTTTTTACCGCTTAAATCGTAAAATACAAGGCTGAAACAATAATGGCTTAGAGTCTGTGGTACTGTTCTTCAACCCAGAGAGTGTGGCACTTTCTAGTTCGTAAATAGGAACTTAGTCGTGTGCTTACAACCGCTGAAAATGTATGATCCACAATTCAGCAGTGTGTTAGATTTCTTACATTTGAAAAATAGGTGAGTTCTTTCAGATACATGTAGCCTACGTTATTTGATTCGTTAACATATGGTGTAGATTTTTCGATTATTTTCTGCTTTTATCATATATGGTGGGACGTTTAAATCACGTACGAGGCTAGCGAACTTAGAAGCTTTACTTTCGCTGTCGCCTAGTTCTATACATGCATGTATCCATGTATATTTTTGAGAGTGAGAGAGAAATAACTGCAGAAAAAGTTAATTCGAAGAATATTTGCCTACTTTCAAACGCGCGTGGGAGGGTATACGTGCGCTGATGTGTATTTGTGTGTGTGTCTGTGAGTGTGCGTGCGTGGACGTGTGCATATCTGTATGTTTGCACAAAGTACTGGCTATTGGGTGATTGGGTGTCTGTAACATACGTATGCTTTAGTATATTTTCCAAGATACCCAGCATAAATACATAGTTAAATATATACACAGATATATATACACATATATGCATATATGTGTGGAGAAAGGCTGTATGTGTGTGCGTGCGAATCGACTTGGCGGAAGGTAATAGAAAGATCGTCGTGTGTGTGTCAGTGTCTGTGTATCTAAGCTTAAATAAAGGGCTAAGGTCGATTCGTTCGACTAAAAGTTCTGTAGAGCGGTACCCCACATGGCGTAGTCAAACCATCGATGCAAGTAATGGATAAAAGACGATATACATACGTACACACACACACACACACAATATATTATTATATATATATATATATATATATATATAATGTATATACATACAAAAACATTTTATACATTTATATATATACATACATAAATACATATATATATATATATGTGCAAGTACATCTATATATCTATGCTATAGTCATCGACTTAATAAATTCTTCTAACCAGTTTCTTGAACGGAGAATATGGTTTACAAATTGCCAAGTTATTGGCACAGAAACTATTTTTGGTATCCTGTATATTGCAACTTGGTTCAAATATTGATTTATTTTCTTGAAAATCTTCTCTCTGCCATAGGCTGATATATCTTCAATGAAATAGGAGCCGTACAGTTAGGTGCCTGGGTATACATATACATACGTATGTTATATTTATATATATATAAATATATATATATATATATATATATATATATATATATTTATAGTTGTGGTGTATGTATATATGTTTGAATATGTATATATGTATATATATATGAATATCTAAAGCTATTTAACGTATATATTCTGTGTATATATATATATTTATTAGATATGTTTATATTATATATATATATATATATTATATATATATATATATATATATATATATATATATATGTATGTATATATATACACACACGCACACACACAGAACAATGCGGGTTCAGAAATCAGAGACATACAGTGATGCTGCTTACACAGGACTGCCATAGATTCGCTGTGTGCGTGCATGGATAAGTCTATGAATTTGTATACAAATTGGCACACAAATAAATGCGATGCACACGCAAATACACATACACACAGACACATACGCACGCGCACAACCACACATACATACAAACGTGGATGAGGATTAAGCAAATGTAAACATACACATCCCAAGGATATACACAGGATTATATGCTACATGCGAATTATTAATTTGATGATGGCATCTTCATATTTCTGCATATTCACTTATCTATACATAATTGCGTACGTGTGTATATACTGATATACACACACACACATATATATATATATATATTATATATATATATATATATATACCAGAGCCAGCACTTAAACCTGAGACAGGGTGGCAAAATGTGTTAATCGAATACCGGAGGTTGAGTAATATGTTTTATTATTGAAGCTGCAAAAACGTTACAAAAACATCACAAAGAAATTCTATTCTAGTTTCACGTTCCAGTCCGTCGGACAGTTTGATTCTCAATGAAAACTGTACGACGATCGCATACATACATACATATATATATATATATATGTATGTATGTATGCATGCATGCGCGCGCGCGAGTATTCCTGCTTCCGCTTGCTCTCTAGTTACGCACACATACCCATGCAGTTCATCAGCCACCATATGCAATGATACAGTAGGAAAACTCCTTTTATGTATATACATCTGCAAATTCGGGAGAATAATCTTACTTCTGCATGGTTGTTATGTATATATATATATATATATATATATATATAATTATATTATATATATATATAATATATATCAAATAGGCAACAAGGATATCCAGAGGTAATGCAGTACGATTGTTTCAAGCAACTCTATTTAGTTGAACAATGTTATCATTACATCAATTTAAATGCAAAGTAATTCTCAGCTGCATTAAGACAGAATTTAATTAAATTAAAACAGGCCACATTAGTATAATTTTACCTAAAATCTCCAAGAAGGTAAGGAGATAGACAGATAACTTGCTTAGAAGCTACTAAGGTATCAGGAAGTTTTAAATACGTGAATTAGTATAAATTTTCTAGAAATCTTCTCTATTGATATTACTAAGTTGTATATATACTTCATCATAGTTTTTAGTGATTAAGCTATTTTTATCCTTTTCTGTGGTGTTCTACCCTACCTGAACTTTTTAATACTTTATAATTGCCTTTAGAAAAACCTAAATTTTTGTACCCCTATAAATTCATACTTAGCTTATATATTAAACAATGAGGGTATCTTCACAACTTAAAAATTAAATTGCTTAGATTATAATTAAATTAATATACAGTTAATTTGTTCTTTCAATGCTAAATCTTCTTGATAACCCTAAATTTTTTACTTCATACAATATGGCTATATTGTTTAAAATAGTTTTAGTAATTACTTTATTTATCCCTTTCTTAAAGTGTTCCACCCTCCTGATCTTAGTATATATATTGGCCTTTATACAAGTATCCCTTCCAATTAAGTACCCCTAAGAAACTGTAATATCTTGTACGGATTAACACTAATAACTTATAAAACCTATATTATACCTCTTAATTTAAAATTAGTATATAATTAAGCATGTCCTTTTAACATCATACCGGGTACCAGTCTTGATAGTATTAAGCTAAATAAGTAAATAAACAACTATTACTTCATAATACTTAAATTGTTATACTTTTTCTATAAATCTTCTCTATCGATGTTAATAAGGTATTTATACTTTATTATAGTTTTACTGATTAGGCTATCTTTATTCCTTTTCTATGGTGCTCTACCTTACCTGATCATTTTATTATTTTATAATAACCTTTAATAAATCTAATTTTGTGCCCCTATAAATTCATACTTAGCTTATATATGACAATACCGGTATCTCCACAACTTATTGAGATAGAACCTTTGCGTGGGTTGCTGGCTGCTGTGTTCGTAGAGAGATGTTGTTGATGATGTTAAGAAGATGGAGGCGACGAAAAAAGAGACTGCCGTATGCTGTTGGACGATTGTTGCTGCGCCTCCATGTTGCTGCTGTTGTGCCGTCGCTGGAACTGACTGTGCTCTGTGGTCTGGCTAGACCTCAAAAGGCCTGGAAACGAAAGACATCGAGATGCTGTGAAGCTAGCGTTTTATACTGTGCTATCAGCTCACCGGAAGTTTGGAAGAGACTATCTTACGTGACCTTATCAGAAGGCTGCGATTGGATGGGTTGGATATTGGCACGCAATAGAGCAAGGGACAAATTGCGCCAATCAGAGTAGTGGACACAACAGGGTCCAAAAGGGCAGCCGAAGGCTAGCTGGTATCTTCTACGTCCGTGTTTATGTATATATAACAGAGAGGGAGGAATTTCCCTCAGCCTATGCTACATGTCCAACGCGATCAATATTACCGTTAATCCTTTCGGCATATTTTATTCTGGTATCGGTCTAAATAGAAATGTCTTCTACTTTGTTATTATACTGAGCACTCTGATAAAATGATTTATACAAAAATATATTTACGAGATATTTCCAAAGAATTTTATGGATGTATACACATGCGCGATCACACACACACACATATACTTTCATACACATGCACATATATATATATATATATATATATATATATATACACACATAGACTCTGAAAGACAAAAACATACATACAGAGAAAAATAGATAAAAAAAAACTGATAGATATATGGAGGGATATATAGATTATCACAGAGATGGAAATACAAAGATAATCATAGATACTGGGTGAGAGACATATATGTATACACAGACCGACACATATATAGATAGATAAATTGATAGAAAGATATTGATAGATAGGCAGACTGATAGAAAAAGAGAAAATATATATATGTATGATACAAACACACACACACGCTCTTTCTGTCTCTCTCACTCCCTCTCTCTGACTCTCTCTCTCCCTCTCTATCATATATATATATATATATGTATATACACACACACACGCGCCGCGCGCGCGCGCGCGCACACACACACACACACACACACACACACACACACACGCATGTATGTATGTAGAGAGAGACAGAGAGAAGAAGATGGAGAAGAGAAATCTTTATAACACAAAACACAGTAAAAAAACAAACAAAACCCTTTAATAAATATGAGAGAAACAAAGGAACACGAAACGGAAGGTTTATTTTAAAACAGCAGCATGTATTCGTTCAATTATTAATCTGCCATAAATAACCGCTGTGCTATCAAGCCGGAGTGTTATAAACTGGATTTGCAATACGTAAACAACCCAAAATGGATCCTGTTGCAGAAAATATGCGCCATGTTGCCCATGAATTTGTTTGGCGGAAACGAAGGATGTATAACTGTATGTGTGTGTACTTTTCTTATTTGTATGTATTCGTGTAACAACGTGTAAGTGTACGCGTGGTGGTGGGGGGAGACTGTATGTGTGTGTGAGATGTGTGATGTCTGTGTGTGTTTATGCATGTATGTTAATGTACGTGCCTTCTTGGTTGCATACTTAACTTGCTTTCATCTTCGATCAGGTTATGTGTGTGTTTGTTTATTGATGTCTTTTAATGTGGATATATATATATATATTATATTATATATATATATATATATATATATATATATATATATATATATATATACACACTAATACATGCATATATATGCACACAAACACAATGATATATATACACACACATACATTATATAATATATATTTACATATATATGTGTGTGTGTGTGTGTGTTAATTTGTCCGTGTTTGTAGTTGTACGCTTACCGATCTGTCTATATACATATCTATCTTTAGATTATTTCTTGCTTATAGTCTATTCCACTACGTGTACCTATAAAACGCATTACATTAGCACATACACACACACACACACACATACAGAGTTCAAGCGTGCGAAGCAGGGTGGGTCAAAATAATGCTGTCTACGTACATTGTTAGCATATCTCAGCATAGTAGAACGTGAAAAGCATTCACTGTGACTATTTTTTTTTTTTTTTTTTGCCCTAGGAGAATGAATTTGCCCCTGGAACCATACTTTTACCCATCACTATTTTGATCTTCGTTCCTTTATATGGTTATTCTGAATTATTTGTAGTTTAGAAAGAGGTTTCAGCCCATTCCAGCGAATATTTTGCTGTTTTATAAGAACAAAATTCTCTCTTACTACGTCGATACCAATCGCCAATGGTCCACCCTAGCTTCTATTCTTTTACTTCATACGCTACGTAAACCTTTCTTGTTCTTGTTTCCAACGTAGGATTAGTACCCAAACCACCTTTATGCCACACATTAACATATTGACGAAGAACACTTCGGATAATATATTCCGGGCTAATCTATTCCCGAATCTAAGATGGAGTGGCAATGTCTTAGAAGCCTATAATCCTCTGTTTGATATGATTTAACCTGAGGCATCGACAATACCAACAGCAATAACTTCGTGTCCACACAACGACAAATCCCGCCAATGACATCACTGTTACATGCTCTCATTATTCAGCTCACACAGTCCCGTATTTACAATAATCCAATACCAACCACTGATAAAACTACGCTGACAAGCTAGAAGTAGCAGCTGCAACATATTCACATCGTCAGTAAAAAGACAAACAGAATTATGAATGATGTCATTCCACAATTTGTCTGCAAAACGTGAACTGGTTAATCATGGCTGGAATGCGTTGCGTAAGCATTATTATATAGGACGGCGTACTTGTGTATATAAACCTGTATGCATGCATGCATATATATATATATATATATATATATATATATATATATACACACACATTAAAATAACAACTATTCAATTCTACTAAATAACTATAATGAGATCCTAGGTACGTGCAACCGCCGCTTTATCCATACCTACGAATTTTACCTCAAATCTAAATGCAACTTAAATAACCACACAGCACATATCACGTGATCCCCAACAACCCCGTTTCACTTTCCATTAATTTTTTAATTCTCTAATCTTAGTTTTAATTGTTTAATACTACGTGCATGGACATACATATGCGTACGCATGCGGATATATGGGCGTATGTATATTGAAGTATGTGTGCATGTGTGTGCGTGTATGTGTGCATGTATGAATGCATATTTCCTCACATGTGTGCGTATATGCATGTATTATGCATGTATTTAAGGGTATGCGCGTGTGTACATATATATGTGTGTATGTATTTGTATATGTGTGTGTATGCATGCATGCGTATATTGTATACGTACATACGTGTATATATATATGCATGCATGCGTACGGGTTTAAACACTCAAGTACGCAGGCCTATTTAATAATGCATACACACACATATGTACATACGTGCGCGCGTGCGTATATGGGTATAGACTTTATTTCTTTCCCTCTGATTCCTCTACCCACTCTGTCACATTAACCAGTAGAATAAACACATAAGTCTATTAATAGAAACTTGACCATTCTTAATATTCTTCCATTCCGTTTCGTAGTTTACTATTCACTTTAGAACAACCCCCTCTTATACCTTTTTCTGTACCCATTCTTTAGTGCCATTTTAACATATCACCCCACCTCACACATATTCATTACTTTTAATATTTTTAATACTTCCTACCCCTCCTCTCCTATCACCCTCATAATATCTTGACCACCAACTCTCTTTTTTGCACATTTTTTTCATTTTCTCACACATCTTTCATTTTCTTTTTCTCTTTCTTTCCTTCTTCTTTTCTCACCTTTTCCTTTTACCTCTCTCATCATTTTAGCATACGCATCTCTTCTTCCCTCTGTATTCACTAAATAATACCACTACATTCTCAAAGTTTCATTCACACCACAAGACCCCTTTGAATGAACAGCTCAT
>NW_021824116.1:5000-7500 GCF_006345805.1 Octopus sinensis | reverse complement strand
CAATTAATCACTCCTAAACGTGTTTTTTTCTCTTCTTTTATTTTATGTCAATAACTTCTTTCTGAAATCCTAATTTATTGCCCAACTCATTGTTAAATATTTCTTTCTTTCTTATCGAAATTCTAAATTATTCAAGCTATTTCTACAGACATTAATAAATCTGAAGATAATTTTAAAGAAATGACTAATATATGAACACGTATATTAGATAACATCCCTATTAACATCGATTGATCTGGCTGAAACAGTAGCTAAATTTCATTTATATCTCACTTTAACGCCTTAAAAAGGGTGAAAATATGAGGCAATATTGGATATTATAGTTGTACACATTTGTACGATTTAAACAAGAAAAACGATGATAATGATGAGGATATATATATATATATGTACCACGGGGCAGCAGATACCCTTTTTGCCTCTACTAAGATCATCTAATTGATTATGGCTGAATTCAACGGCGTGACCGTGGCTGTGTATGTCCACGAGACCACTGGTGTGTGTGTGTGGTGTGTGTGTGTGTGTATGTGTGTGTGTGTGTGTGTGTGTGCATGTCAGTCTATTGATGTGTTTGTGTCAACACGTGAATATTTATCTTTCTTTATCTTATCTTCTTTTTACTCATCTGTTGTCATTTTTTAAATATTTTGTTACTTACTGTTATGTATTTACTACGAACACACTAACCAGACATATTAACCGGTTATAGCTCAGAAATTGTATCCATCTCCTGACAGTATAGCCAGCCACCTAATGGCAACAACAACGTGCCATATGATTGAGTGTATTGTTCGAGATATCTTCTTTGAAACAAGATAACTGGCCAGATGCTTTTGCACCGAAGGATGCATCACAACCAGTTGTACTCTATCCCAACCGCAAGGGACCGAAGCAAGACAGGTCGAAACGATCGTTGTGATGAATAAAGATTCTCGTGAACCCCATTTTCCGTTTCCATCATCCATTATAAGCTCAACGAACACTGCGGAATTACTGAGAGAGATCCAATGACATATATCAAAACTGTGAATGACATGAGTCGCTTTACTCAGCGTAATACTGATTGTACACGCACACTATATATATATATATATATATAGATATATATATTATAATATATATTATATATATATATATATAAAACTGTACACCCACATTCCAAATAATTATATATATATATTCAAAAACCGTAACAGATGATTATAAAAACATGCAGACAGATAGACGATACAAAGACGGGCAGGAAAAGTCAAGACGGATCATTCGTGGCCCTCTATTCCTCAGTCAAGCTTCCAATTATCAATACAGTTTCCGCCTGTTATACTTGAGACCGTTCAAAGTTTGTAGGCCCCAAAAATCTAATTTTTGGAAGAAAGCAAGCGGGTGTGTACGACAACGCAGACCAAGAAAACCGAGAAAACGGAGAAAACGTTACACGATTACAATAAAACATTGCAGTAAATATATTTTTGTGAACGATATATTTAATTTATATAACTATAAAAACATTATAAACTCCAGAAATAAGTTTTACTCTGGTTTCCTATTATCATTTGCAAATTGAAAAGTCGAAGCAAATATAATTTTTGTAAAGAAATATGGGGGAGATCTATTTTGTTAGAGACTGCCAAAGAAAATTATGATACAACAGAAGAGGTTGTGGTGTTAAAGTGAAATGGCGGATGTTTGCAGAGTCAAATGTTTTTAATGGTGGTGGAGAAGAGTTCGTTATCAAATAACTGAAATGTCAGCAAATTAGAATTCAATTGAAAGTTTACTGACCTGGCGAATTAATCGATTAAAAATGTACGTGCGTTTATGAGTGTATGTGTGTCTATGTGTGTGTGTATTAGTATTATTATTATTATAATTATTATTATTATTATGGCTGTGGTTGTTGTTATGGTGGTGGTGGTGGCAGTGGCGGTGATGTTGCTGTTGGTGGTACTTTCGTTGTTTTCCTCGCATACGTGTTTTTCTGTCACTGCACTGCAGCCATGTTGGGGCACCGCCTGACTGGGTTCACCCGAACGAACGGACACCAGAACGTTTTCTTTTAAGCTTAGTACTTTTGCTGGAGCACTAGATTACCGGGACGTAAACAAACCACCACTATATATATATTGATAAAACTGGTAAGACAACAAAAGAATGAAAGAGACCTCGGTGGGTTAACAATGCAACGATCGTGACAACTATTCAATCAGGCCACATGGGACGCCAGATACTCATCGCCATTTTGGATGAGAATACATCTATACACACATGCACTCATTCACGTACACATATACACACAGTTACACTCACATATGCACACACACACTTAATCACACACATGCACATACGTACACAACGTGTGTAGTATATTGACAGACACTCAAACAGACAGACAGACAGACAGATAGGTAGACAGATAGTTAGACAGCTAGACAGATGCAATTCTATAGTGATATACTTCCATACATACGGCAGCATTAGACAGTGTTCGTCTATGAGATTC
>NW_021824116.1:0-2500 GCF_006345805.1 Octopus sinensis | reverse complement strand
GGTGTTTTTTTTTTTCTTGGAGCATTGGCTCTGATTTTAGGAAATGGTATTAAATACCCTATTAAATCTAAATTTACCTCACCTACTCATATATTTATATAAGTAATATTCGTTGCCACTTCAACATGGCTGTCCGTTCGAATGGACTAGTAGTACAAATCTTTAACCCAAAGAGAACATCTCCTCTAGCTGGTTAACATTGTATATAAATATATATATATATATATATATATATATATATATATATATATATATATAAACATTTAGATGTATATGGTATAACAAATGTAAACATATATCCATTTAAGCAAATATATATGAAGATATATATATATATTAAACATATATATTTATATGCACACACACACATAAACACACACAAAACACAAACACATAAATACAATATACATACAGCACACACATTATATACATTATAATATATATATATATAATATATATATATATATATATAGGGAGAGAGAGAGAGGGAGAGACTAAGAGAGTTAAACTAAAGAGCTCATTACACAAATTCCCTTACGATAATTCATATCAGCATGATTGTTGTTCGTAAGTTCTTATAATAAACACTGTGTTTTACGGTGGCTCTTATTATTAATCTTCTTCCACCTAATATCGTTGCTGTTCCCATAAATGTTGTATCATCGTTTTTATTATTACATCTGTGTTGCTGTTCAGTAGCCTGCTATTGTCGTGATTGCCGTTAGATTAAAATAACATACTACTACTACTACTACTACTACTACTACTACTACTACTACTACTACTACTACTACTAATAATAATAATAATAATAATAATAATAATACGAATGCTGACAATATTCAGTTGAGGATAAAAGTAGCTTATATAGAGACATTTATACTGAAGTATGTACATTTAAATTTATGTATATACGCTTATATATGTATATACACACACGCATATATACACATATATATATACATATATATATATATGTATATATATATATGTTTGTGTGTGTGTGTATATATATATGTTTATATATATGTTTATATATATATGTGTATATATATATATATGTTGATATATATATGTATATATATGTTTTTATATATATGTGTCTATATATATATATATATATATATATATATATGCGAATATACGTATGAATGTGTTCGCTTTTACACACATGTACACATACACACGTGCACACATATATACACAGACATATATACATACAGACAGACACTCAGGCAGTCATACATGCACAGGCTCGAAAGAAATGAAGCTAGCATGCTACGCTGGATGTGCATGTACGACAGTGCAAGCGTCGTGAGAGGAAAGTGTGCAAGAGAGACGATTGCGCTGATACGGTCATGTGATGCGTAGGGGCAAGAACAGCTGTATAAAAAATTGCCGTGTGGAGGGAACTTGTGGAAGAGGTAGACATGAGACGAGATGGCGAAGCATGATCTTGGAACCTTGGGACACATGGAAGCAATAACAACTGACGGAGACCTTTGGAATTATTTCGTACTTGAGAGGATCCATCAATGGATATGAAACCGAAGTCGTGGCCGATGCCGGTGTCAGGCACCAGGCACCCGTGCCGGTGGCACGTAAAAAGCACCCTTGGAATGTTGAACTTCACTGAGGTGATAAGTAAATGAGACCTTTGGCGATACGTCTTGCTTAAGAAAACACGTCCAGCCAAGTGAAAACGCAGTTACGACCGATGCCGATGTAACGTAAATTGCACCCGCGCCGGTGACACGTAAAGGCACCCATTACACTCATGGAGTATTTGGCGTTAGGAAGGGGATTCACCCGTAGAAAGCATGCCAATCGAGATTGGAAGCTGTAAACTAATTAATCTTCTCTCTTCGCTCCTTTGCGCTACATGGGCTCAGTTCACCTCCTCTCTTCATCCGACACCAAACTCTCACGGATTCCCACTCACCTGCCTCATTCAACTGCCCCTCCACCTACACACCTGCATACTACCCATCTCGGTACCTTCACCACACACGCACCACTATACGCACACCCATACAAACTATTCAACTCATCACACACTATTGTACTCACACCTTCACCACACACGCACACACACACACACAATAGCACTGACCACTTTTCAGCACTCACACCAACATCCACACATCTCCATGCAATCTTCAATAACGTCACTACACCTATCACTATACGAGCGACTACACACACTGTTTAACACAGAGCGAATCACCATTATGCACACTCCCACATCCACACCAGCACATAATACCTGAACACAGACAATACACACACGCATCAACTGCTACATACAACACACACACATTACACACGCATACACACACACATACGTCAGACTCACTCTCCCCATTCAAACATATGCACGTACAGACACACGCTTGCGCACTTCAGCTCGTTGGGTCAACATTATTGTCTTCCTTCCATTCAACCTCTTTTTCCACTTATCTCACCATGTTGAACCGCTGAATTCTACACAACTTTTCTC
>NW_021824115.1:20000-22935 GCF_006345805.1 Octopus sinensis | reverse complement strand
TAACGGTGGAGAGCTGAACCATTCTGGGGTACAGAGGATTCGCAATCTAGACTAGGGTCTGAATCATGACTCTGCGATCGTAAGCCGAAAATCTTAACCCCTAGGACGCACGCTTTTCACAGCAGAACGATATAACATAATGTTAATTCTGCAGGGGTTCAACGCAAAACGTAAAGTAGCGCAAGTAAATGACACAAGGGCATTCATGACTGGTTTCTCTCGATTCTGCCATTTCATTGCCGTATGGTAGTAGTGGAACTCCGTCGCTCATCGTGGAGGATTTACTTGCTCGCTCAACTGATTTATCTCCTCCCGAATTAAGGCTTAAGTGTTTAAACTCTCAAACATGTTAATACTAATCATAATTTTCAGGTACAGTCCACGAGATAGATTAGGTGACAAAGCCTTACCTTTTGAATTACAAGCACAATCCATTAGTCAGGCTTCTCTACGATTTTCGGTTACCCATTAGTGACTGATTAGCAATATACAGTGGCTCACCTTAACCAAATTGCCAAGTGGGAACTTTAAGCAATGTGGCACTAAGAACTGATTTACGTGCATTTGTGCCATTTGTCTACAACAAGAAATATTCCCCATGACAAAACACAGTGAATGGCTTGTTTACGAGTTCGAACGTGCCACAAGTATATTTGAACTGTAATAACATTGCATTTATACACATGACTGCTTAGCATCCCTACTTCGCTCGTTAATGCAAATCTGCTCTTATCAGCTGTCCTTTCTACTATAGGCACGAGGCCTGGATTTTGCGTGTTTCACTGGTACTTAATTTATCGACCCCGAAAGGATAAAAGGCAAAGTCGATCTCGGTGGAATTTGAACTCAGAACGTAGCGATATGCGGAATACCACTGAGCATTTTGCCGCTTTCTGCTCTTATCAGCTATCATGACATTCCACCATTTTGACACACAAAGGTATCGGTCCAACTCGAAGTTATAGAAAAATGACATCGGCCCAAGACACTTCGCAGTGGGATCGAACTTAGGCGCTCGTGGTTGCTAAGCAAGCTCCTTAACCATTTGGTTTAACAACGCCCACATCCTCTTATACATAAACACACACACACATATACATACACTCTTAAAAAATTTTTTTGAAATAAACTGATAACAATCGTAATAACAGATGTTGGGCGAAAAATAAAATGCTGATAAGATAAAATAACTACAAATTTTAACGATATTATTATTATCTCCTCTCACCTGTACTATTTTTATCATCTAATCCTTCTCCTTCTCCTCTCTCTCTCCTCCTTGCACTAAATAAATCGTATCAGTTAGATAAAACACTAAATTTGTGATGAGGAGGTGGGCAACATAATAGGATTCTACGTTGCTTGCAGCAGCCTGGGTACTTTAGTTTATTTACTAGACTTCAACGAAGATAACAGTCATATTTGTTGAGTTGCTTTTATGCTGTGTAGTCGTGTAGTATCGAGGCGAAGCCTGATTGAGCAGACACGAACATCAAAAGCGGTTTTCTCGTTACAGTTTTGCATGATATTCAGTCGCAATGTATCAAGGCTTACGCTATCGAATGTGAGATTTTAGACACATTTTGTAGACGATATATCATGATGTTAGCAAAGCCATTTTGCCTTTTATACAAGCGCAATGCACCTAGGACTACATTGTCTAATGTGACTTCTATCTTTGATTCAGATCGATTGGGTGTGATTTTAACAATACCGATTTTATTATTATTATTATTATTATTATTATTATTATTATTATTATTATTATTATTATTATTATTATTATTACTACTGAAGAATTCAACGAGAGTTCAGATTAACGAAGTCATGGCGCATGCTGGCAGAAACGTTAGCACGCCGGGCGAAATGCGTAGCCGCATTTCATCTGCCGCTACGTTCTGGGTTCAAATTCCGCCGAGGTCGACTTTGCCTTTCATCCTTTCGGGGTCGATAAATTAGGTACCAGTTACGCACTGGGGTTGATATAATCGACTTAATCCGTTTGTCTGTCCTTGTTTGTCCCCTCTCTGTTTAGCCCCTTGTGGGTAGTAAAGAAATAAAAAAATTATTATTATTATAATTTTTTATATTATTATTATTATTATAATTATTATTATTATTATCATTATTCATGCATAGCTTATCTAGAACTACGCTATCAAATGTGACGTCAATTTTAAATCTTCACGCAAGGGTGTAACTTTAGTGAAACCATTTGCTCTTTACTCTTTTACTTGTTTCAGTCATTTGACTGCGGCCATACTGGAGCACCGCCTTTAGTTGAGCAAATCGACCCCAGGACTTATTCTTTGTAGGCCTAGTACTTATTCTATCAGTCTTTTTTGCCGAACGTAAACACACCAGCATCGGTTGTCAAGTGATGTGGGGGGGACAAACATACACACACACACACACGCATGCACGCACGCACACACACATATATATATATAAATATTTACGACTGGCTTCTTTCAGTTTCCGTTTCAGTTTTCATGTGGTTGCTTAGCAACCACATGGTTCCGGGTTCAGTCCCACTGCGTGGTACCTTGGGTAAGTGTCTTCTACTATAGCCTTGGGCCGACCAAAAGCCTTGTGTGTGGATTTGGTAGACGGAAACTGAAAGAAGCCCGTCGTGTACATGTATATATATGTGTATGTCTGTGTATATGTTTGTGTGTCTGTGTTTGTCCCCCCAACATCGCTTGACAACCGATGCTGGTGTGTTTACGTCCCCGTAACATAGCGTTTCGGCACAAGCGACCGATAGAATAAGTACTAGGCTTACAAAAAATAAGTCTTGGGGGCGATTTGCTCGACTAAAGGCGATGCTCCAGCATGGCCACAGACAAATTACTGAAACAAGTAAACGAGTAAAAAGAGAGTGTCTTTTGGCTTCAGTTATGGTGAAAAATCTATAAGTGAGGAATATTGATGT
>NW_021824115.1:0-12500 GCF_006345805.1 Octopus sinensis | reverse complement strand
ATTATATATTTGTTTCTTCACTCGTTTATTGCTGTTCTTATTTGATTATTTTTACTCATGTCCATTGTCCGCAAGTCTTTCGCCACTCATCTGTGACCTCTTCAGCGACACTTTTCGTTTTCGTGTATGTTCTTGCTCCACTTACTCCATTCTGATTTTTCTAATGTGTGTATCCTTACGCGCACGTCTCGGCCCCTGTTCATTTGTGCATATGTGTGCATGCGTATGCTTGTGTATATGTCATACATATTTATGAATTCACACACACACACACACACACATATATATATATATATAAATTCATGCTTTTGAACGAACAACATTTGAAACCAATAATATCTGCATCCATGCTTGCATGCATGCATACCTACACAGACATTTATTTATACATATGAATAATATAGACATACTCAAAACGCACACACACACAAAAATACGTATGTATGCATGTGGTAGCAGCCGGCATGCGTTTGATGCCCATCGCGTTTTGCCTTCTTTTTACCATCATAACGTCATTCTTCGACGATGAGGGCGGAGACACACAACAGTATGATAAGCATTAAACTGCACCTCCTAGATAACGGTTCGTCGTCAATAAGGGCTCAGACACTCAGGCCACGATGCCACGTTATTTGAACTTTCATTTGTTTTACATTCGGTGACCTCCGTGAGACGTGAATTAGGGAAAGTGTTACTCCGTTTACATAGACTCGCTTCATGTCTTTATTTCGGCATTAAACAAGTCCCCTTTCTGTTTGACGTTCGAAGTTTCCCTTGAGCTGATTTGCCTTTCAGAAAAAGAAGAAAAAAATCTCTAAAGTCTCTGCTTGTCAAATTTTGTAATGATAAATGCTTGAGCGGTTGAAGGGCTCTTCCTTAAATTTTTGAAGCTATGAAATTGGTAACAATCAACGAGCAAAAAGAAAAGAGAAAAATATTGTGGCATGGCCGAAGACTTTAAACAACGCTTATTTTAAATAAGATTATCTTGGTTTTTCCTTTCTTTTTCAGTTTTTTTATTTTTTTTTTACATTCTGTTTTCTCGTACCGGTTTTTCTTATTCCAGTTTTTGTATTCACCTTCCTTTTGCTTTCTCTCGTGTCTCCTCGCAGACTAGTCATGTTGTGTATTCGAGCCTGAAGGATTGATTGGAGACAAAAGGCTTAAATATAAATCTGCTGTAATTTTTATTTATTCATTATTATTTTTTGTTTTGGTCAATAAGTGCTATTTCCTATTTGCTTCTACCAAGGAAAATGACTACCATTCCTTTCAGACTTTGCTTTTGCAGCCTCAACATCCATGTTTTGAAACTGATCACTTTTCCATTACATTTCAGACAGATTCAGCGCTGAGTTGATGAAGTAGAAATATCGTTATAGCAAATATTCTTCCCAATACCACAGATTTGCTGGTCAGTTGTTTGACCTTAACCACTTGAGCATGTCCCTTAGTGGCTGACAATATGTGCATCTCTGATCATGAGCAGGAGTAGCAGGAGAGCATCATAGACATATGTTGAGAGGGATTCTTTGAGGTATGAATAAATGTAATAAGAGCAAAGTATGAAGGAAACATTAGCCATTTTTCCTACTTTCTAGAAGTAATAAAATAGGAAATAACAGTTGCTACCTAAAGACAAACGTCGTGTTACATAGTATTATCGTGTTCTCCCAGCATGAAACTATTTGTAACTCATACTTAAATACTGTGTATAATAAATGATATTTATCTCTCATTGGATAAAATACTTTTTTGTTGATACTGCTATAAACGGAACAGCATAGTAAATAAATGTATATACGCATATATATTCGTGTGTATGTGGATGTAGCTATTTTCTCTTTTATTTTTAATCCTTTAATCATTTGACGACTTCCTGTAAGGACGGAGCTGGTTTCTAATACAGGCACAAGGTTCAATCATTAGCATGTAGCTAACAAAAACAAATTTACATTTTGAATTTGAAGAAAATCTTGTATGTTTTTACTGTTCCCCTTACATATTGTAGTTGTAATATCCATGTTAGCTGGTTGATTTCTTTTTCAGAAATTTCTAGCTTATTCAATTGTCACTTAGGCATTTATCCGCAAAACCAAGTGCAAATAGTTATTGGTATAAATGTGAATTTATAATTTGGGTCTAGAAACTGGAAGTTTCGGAGGAGTTTTCCATAGCCTTTCTCTCTTTTTGATTTTTGAAGAGATATTCAGATCGGCAGGGCAGCGGATTACAATGACGGTACATGCTTTTTTCTTGTCTGTCCCAAACAATATCCAGCCTGTTATAAGGCGGCGAGCTGGCAGAATCGTTAGCACACCGAGCGAAATGCTTAGCAGTATTTCGTCTCTCTTTACGTTCCTAGTTCAAATTCCGCCGAGCTCGATTTTGTCTTTCATCATTTCGATAAATTAAGTACCAGTTGCGTACGGTGTTCATTTTAATCGACTGGTCCTCTCCAAAAACGTTCAGGATTTCTGCTTAGAGTAGAAAAGAATATTGTTAGAATCAGCAAGGTGGCGAGCTGGCAGAAACGTTAGGACGCCGGGCGAAATGCTTAGCGGTATTTCGTCTGCCGTTACGTTCTGAGTTCAAATTCCGCCGAGGTCGACATTGCTTTCATCCTTTCGGGGTCAATTAAATAATTACCAGTTACGCACTGGGGTCGATATAATCGACTTAATCCGTTTGTCTGTACTTCTTTGTCCCCTCTGTGTTTAGCCCCTTGTGGGTAGTAAAGAAATAGGTATTTCGTCTGTCTTTACGTTCTGAGTTCAAATTTCGATGAGGTTGACTTTGCCTTTCATCCTTTCGGAGTCGATTAAATAAGTACCAGTTACGCACTGGGGTCAATATAATCGACTTAATCCCTTTGTCTGTCCTTGTTTGTCCCCTCTGTGTGTAGCCCCTTGTGGGCAATAAAGAAATAAGAAACGTTAGCACTCCGGGCGAAATTTTTAACGGTATTTCGTCTGCCGTTACGTTCTCAGTTCAAATTCCGCCGAGGTCGACTTTGCTCTCATCTTTTCGGGGTCGATAAATTAAGTACCAGTTGCATACTTGGATCGATCTAATCGACTGACCCCCCTCCCCAAAATTTCAGGCTTTGTGCCTAGAGTAGAAAAGAATATCCAGCCAGTTATATTTACTGTTGATGTTTTGATAGGAATGTTCCACCATTATTTTATGTGTTGATGTTCATGTGCATATTCAGTAACAGGGACAGCTCATATAGTGTATGTATACGAATGTGTACCTATGCATGTATGTTTGCATAAACATCATTATAAACATGCTTGTTTTTTTTCCTCGAGTGACTCCGTCACAAGGTTGTTTTCGTATTTCATTCTGCTAGCAAAATTGTTGAGGTTACAGGTTCAGTAACTGATTGATAGAAAACTAAGAAAACAGATATGTGGATCACGTCTTGTAATACTGCTGATACGCGTGCACCATGGGACTAATCGATAAAGTCTGACCAAAAATTATAGAACAATAAGAGCAGATTAAAGAACAACACAACCAACAATAATAACACCAGCAAGAGACCAGAATTAAATATCACGAACCAATGAAGCAAACTTAATGTGAACATGCTCAGCCTGGCAGAGACTGCAAATAATGTATTTCAAATTATATTTAAAATCCATTCTAGGGCGTGCTGAAAAGTTCCTGACTTTGAGTAAAAGAAAATACAAGAGGATCAGTTAATTATGATTTTATTCAACATGATCCCCTCTCAGATTCACACACTTCTAGCAGCAGTCCTTCAGTTTTCTAAGCCCTGTAAAAGAACTTGGAAGGCTGGGCCTCCAACCCAGGCTTTTTCCGACACCCTTAAAGCCAGGAACTTTTTAGCACCCCCTCGTACGTATATGCACTGTGTATGTAGGTATGTATGTATATATGTGTCTGTATGTATATATATATATATATATATATATATATATAAATGTGTACACACACACACATATATATACATATATATATATAATATATATATATATATATATATATATATATATATATATATATATATATAGTTGTATTTTTCTTACGAAATATATAGATTGCTTAGAAGTTCTCAAGTCGCACCTGACACGTTAGACAGGTTTAAAAAAATAAAAGGAAAAAATTCAGACTAGGCAAACCAATATCAACACATATGTGTGGGTTTGATGAAGATAAAATTCGTCCAAGATTAAAACATATATTAATATATCAAACATAAAAAAAGGTAGGAATATTAAAAATATATAGAGATATATAAATATGAGTGTACAAACAGACATAAAATAGTAAACGATAAGAATATAGCTAAGAACGTTTTTAAAAGATTTGAAAAGATAGTGAAAAGTTAATAATAGACTTTAATAAGGTTTCGGGTTGTAATTTTTGATGATAATATTCCGACGGCCGTTTCTAGGGTTCATTCTTCCGTGTAAAAAATAAATCTTAAAATCCATTTTCGGAGAATTTTTACTTCGTTTATAGTGTGCAATTAATATATTGTAATTTTAGATTTTATATATATAACAAAGTGAAGTTTTAAGGTACCACACGAGTAGAATTATATATGAAAGAAGGCTTGAAAAGGCAATTTTAAAAGATGTTTATTTACTTGACCGGTTTCACTTTTTTAGAAAAAGATTGTCAAAAGTAACATGTAAAAGCTTTGTTGTGTTAGGTACTGCTTGTCACAAAATATTACAATACATATATACATTCTTTGATAATAATAAGAACATGTTAAAAACAGTTTACAAGGAAAAATCGTGCGAAAATACAAAAAAGTTCATTAAAATATTGGGTACAAAAAGTTGCAATACTTATATACATTCCTTGTAAACATTCCTTATATACGTTTTCCTTGTAAACTGTTTTTAAGATGTTCTTATTATTATCCAAGAATATATATATGTATTGTAATATTTTGTGACAACCAGTACCTAACACAACAAAGCTTTTACATTTTACTTTTGACAATCTTTTTCTAAAAAGTTAAACCGGTCAAGTAAATAAACATCTTTTAAAATTGCGTTTTCAGACCTTCTTTCAGATATATATATATATATATAATATATATATTATATATATATATATATATATATATATATATATACATATATATATATAATATATATATATATATATATTATATACATATATATATATACCTTGCTAGGGTCATTGAGTTTTTTTTTATCTTATTGAAAGAATTTAAATGGGTTCTATGCCGTTTCTTAAAATCTGTGTTGCTTCCTGATATAATCTTTCTTGATGTGTGTGGTTTGCCACGCTGCATTTATGAATTACATTTTTACGTACACAGAATTCGGAGAGCGGGCATAAATCGGATACCCTACAATTATATGTTTTTGCACTCCTGTCTATAGTTTTACTCGTATTTATTAAGGTTGAATCGGGTTTACCTACGTTTAGTTGGGATTGATTACGCTTAGATAGAATAACTATTTTTAGTTTCTTGGTATTATTCGGATTTACATAGGGTACCTTATGATAATTTAAGTTTTTAGTCATTTGAAATTTGAGTTTATTTCAATTTATGATGCAATAATAGATCCGAAATTAGGCGTGGCGGAGTAAGATAATTTTATAGAGGATTTGTTAAAGATAGGTTAATATTTGTGGGGCTTATGAAAATTTGATTTCAGAATCTTAAAGAATAATCTTGGTAAATTTTTGATTCTGAGAGAAAAAAATGGAGTGAGGTGGTGGGTGCCAAACCAGATAATTTCTCTTTTCCTAGATTTAGCATGTGTTACTACATTAGCATGTTCTAATGTAGTGGGATTTTATATTTGTTACGATTACTAAAAGGTGCGTTATCCAGTTTAGTATAGTTAACAAAAAGGTTTTTTTATACGTTTATAATTTAAGGAAGAATTCGCATTAATAAATTCAGGATTAATGTCAGAGGAGAGGTTAGCTATTTTGGTTTTGAATTATGTGTCAGGGATATAGAAAATATCATCGTGAAATCCACCTAATTTTAGGGCTTGATTATATAATTGGGCATGTGCATTAATGATTTCTTCGTTTCTCGATAGGCTGGAGATTCTAATAGAGATGGCTGTAATGATACTATCGAGGGTTAATTTAAGATGAAGGAAGAAACGTTTATACATTGTAGTGTTTGATTTGGTTTGTGATAAGGGTGATTTAATTTGGTGTTTAATTCAAGCGTGACGTCTAAAAAGTGTCGGTATCAAATACAATATTAAGATTTAAAAATTCAGGAAGAAATTTTTAGAGATTTCTTAATGCGTTCGACCTCCGTTTTAGATAAACGATTTGCTGCCAAGAGAGTGTCGTCCCTATAAAGACCACCAGAGACGTTTGGAAAGGTTTTCTTGATTTGAGAAAAGAGATATAGACCCAGAAGGTCTGCCACTTGGGCCGAGTCAGAAGAACCCATAGTGGTGTCGAAGTAGTTCATAGAGTCATGTCTAATCCAATTAAAATTAATCTTGGCAGTGAGAAAACCTACATGCTTTCATTATTTAGGTGCCCGATTCTCTTGAATCCTGAAAATTGTGTGCGTGTGTATGTGTGTGTGTATGTAAGTGTGTGTGTGTGTGTGTGTGTTGTGTGTGTGTACACTTATATATTTTCATATGCGGTGGTCTTCAAAAGCTTCCGTCTAATAAACACTCTCACAAGATGTTGGTCGGCCCAGGGTTATTGCAGAAGACACATGACCACGTTGCCACGCAATGGCACTTAACCTAAAGCTACTTTGTTGTAAAGCAAGCTTCTTAACCAAACTGCCATTCCTGCAGTTAGTGCTGTTCCAATCTTGCAGCATTTTATCTATATAGTCGTGTCTAGGACTAAATTCTGTTATACAAGTTGTGTCTGTATACATTTCCAAAACAACGAGGCGTGCTCTCAAACAGGTCTGGCTAGTATTTCTTGCTAATATGTTGATTATTGGCGCCTTCTTCATTTCCAGTATGGAAATTGGATACTTGGATCTATAGATGGGATATTCTTGAAGCAAATCGTATAGTGTGTGCATACTGAAACGGTAAGATGCGAGTATTAATAACTTGTCTTGGTTGCGATTAAAGGCGAGCTGGCAGAAACGTTAGCACGCCGGGCGAAATGCGAAGCCGTATTTCGTCTGCCGTTACGTTCTGAGTTCAAATTCCGCCGAGGTCGACTTTGCCTTTCATCCTTTCAGGGTCGATTAAATAAGTACCAGTTACGCACTGGGGTCGATGTAATCGACTTAATCCGTGTGTCTGACCTTGTTTGTCCCCTCTGTGTGTAGCCCCTTGTGGGTAGTAAAGAAATAGGTAATATGCAGTATTAATGAAATCTGACTGCTATTTCTAGCATGTCGACAACTAGGTATCGACTCCTCGTCCTTTGTGACTGTTGTTGCAGTAGAATTTTCTAGAAATAGGTAATTAAAAACGCCTGCTCTTGTAACGTAGACTTCGATTGATATCAAAGGATTGGATTAGTAACTGTTTGGAATAAAATAACAACTTGTCTGGGTTGCGATTAAGGGTGATGATAAAACTTTAATAAAATGGCTTTCATTTAAATTAACTATATACGCACATACAAGCACACAAGAATACGTACATACGCACAAAGACACAGAAAGAAAGACACACACTAATACATACATGCATACATACATATAGATATACATACATACATTTATGTATACATATATATATGTATATATATAATATATATATATATACGCATGCACACAAATGTGTACATCCACGCACACATTTATATATATATATATATATATAATTATATATATATAGTATATATAATATATAGATAGATAGATAGATAGATAGATAGATAGATATGTATGTGTGTGCATTTATATGCATGTATATATATATATATATGTATGTATATATATATGTGTATATATATGCATGTATGTATGTATATATGTGTATGTTTGAATGTATGTATATTATATATTATATATATACATATATATATGTGTGGGTGTGTTTATATATATATATACATATATATATATATATATTATTTATTGTTCATTACACACATATATATATATACATACATACATACATACATACATACATACATACAGAGAGAGAGAGAGAGAGAGAGAGAGAAAGGCAAAAAGGAAAGGACAAGGCAAATGAACGAAAATAGTAAAGGGAGAGTAAGACAGATACATGTGTATAGACAGACAGACAGACAGATCGATCGACAGACCAACAATCAGACTGACCACCAAGACCTATGTACTTACACATATTTGCTCGCATCTATTACACTATATGTATTCATATATATATATATATGTGTGTGTGTGTGTGTGTGTAAGTATGTATGTATATATATATATATATATATATATATATAGAGAGAGAGAGAGAGAGAGAGAGATTAATATACGTATACACGCAAACTTTTACTCATTTACATGTTGCAGTCATTTGACTGTGGCCATGCTGGAGCTAGGACTTATTCTTTCGAGATCTAGTACTTATTCTAACAGTCTCTTTTACCTATGTTTCGGGGGACATGAACACATTAACATCGGTTGTCAAGCGATGGTAGAGAAAGAAACACAGACACAAACACACAAATATATTCGACAGGTTTCTTTCAGTTTCCGTCTACCAAATCCACTCACAAGGCTTTGGTCGACCAGAGGCTATAGTAAAAGAGAAGATGCCACGTAGTGGGACTGAACCCGGAACCATGTGGTTGAGAAGCAAGCTTCTTACCACACACCCTATATATATATATATAGCTATAGTCCTATTTTTATGTGTTATACGTATATCTTGTAATATATAAGCCTGGTTTTCCTTGTAACATTTTTATAATCTGAATTTTGTATTCTATGTCCAATATATGTCTCAAGCCTAATTGCATAACAGCCCGATCATTATTTCTCTTATGTCCAATTTTCTTGCTGTAGGCCTTGGCTTGGACAAGGATGTCGGAATTTAAGTTCAAATTCATTTGTGCTCTACTATGCGTTATCTATATTCAGTTTATTTGGTTATCACAAACTCACTGTATTTTAATATATAGATGACTATTAACTTTCAATATATAGATGACTAGTAACTTTGGAAGTATACTTTTGGCGCCATTGGTACTATCAGAAAATATGGTATGCATACAAAACGTATAATTTTCCTTTTCTTTCAAATGTCTCGGTGCTAATACAAAATGATAAAATGAATACAAATTTTTAAATAAAGAGCACAAGAGCAAACATTTTTTCCTCTTAAAATATAATTAAATATATGAATTTCTCATTTGTGTATTTGCAATAAATTTATGTTATTATTTTTCTAAATTTTCTCAACTTATTCGCCATCCACAGAAGACTTACCTGCAAAATTTCATTAACAATTACTGTTTATCAGTGAGTCATCATTGCCTGCCATCAAGCCATCTATGTGCACGCCTCTTCCACCTCTGGTGTTCACTGTCTCTGTATCTCGCTATGTTTCTCGCTCCCTCTCTCTATACAAGGGAAAACCTCTGCCTGTCTATCTAGTCAACTATTAACCAACCAAGCAACCAATGATTATATCAGCTATTACTATAAATAGATGCTAAGGCGGCGAGCTGGTAGAAACGTTAGCACGCCGAGCGAAATGCGTAGCCGTATTTCGTCTGCTGTTACGTTCTGAGTTCAAATTCCGCCGAGGTCGACTTTACCTTTCATCATTTCGAGGTCGATAAATTATGTACCAGTTACGCACTGGGGTCGATGTAATCGACTTAATCCGTTTGTCTGTCCTTGTTTGTCCTCTCTATGGTTAGCCCCTTGTGGGTAGTAAAGAAATAGGTATCTCGTCTGTCTTTACGTTCTGAGTTCATAAATTAAGTACCAGTTACGCACTGGGGTCGATGTAATTGAATTAATCCCTTTGTCTGTCCTTGTTTGTCCCCTTAATGTTTAGCCCCTTGCGAGCAATAAAGAAATAAGAATCGTTAGCACGCCGGGCGAAATGCTTGTCAGTATTTCGTCATTCTTTAATTTTTGAATTCAAATTCAGCTGAGGTCGACTCTCTGTGTTTAGCCCCTTGTGGGTAGTAACGAAATAGGTATTTCGTCTGCCGTTACATTCTGAGTTCAAATTGTGCCGAGGTCGACTTTGCCTTTCATCCTTTCAGGGTCGATTAAATAAGTACCAGTTACGCACTGGGGTCGATGTAATTGACTTAATCCCTTTGTCTGTCCTTGTTTGTCCCCTTAATGTTTAGCCCCTTGCGAGCAATAAAGAAATAAGAATCGTTAGCACGCCGGGCGAAATGCTTGTCAGTATTTCGTCATTCTTTAATTTTTGAATTCAAATTCAGCAGAGGTCGACTCTCTGTGTTTAGCCCCTTGTGGGTAGTAACGAAATAGGTATTTCGTCTGCCGTTACGTTCTGAGTTCAAATTCTGCCGAGGTCGACTTTGCCTTTCATCCTTTCGGTGTCGATTAAATAAGTACCAGTTACGCATTGGGGTCGATGTAATCGACTTAATCCGTTTGTCTGTCCTTGTTTGTCCCCTCTGTGTTTAGCCCCTTGTGGGTAGTAACGAAATAGGTATTTCGTCTGCCGTTACGTTCTGAGTTCAAATTCTGCCGAGGTCGACTTTGCCTTTCATCCTTTCGGTGTCGATTAAATAAGTACCAGTTACACACTGGGGTCGATGTAATCGACTTAATCCGTTGTCTGTCCTTGTTTGTCCCCTCTGTGTTTAGCCCCTTGGGTTAGTAACGAAATAGGTATTTCGTCTGCCGTTACGTTCTGAGTTCAAATTCTGCCGAGGTCGACTTTGCCTTTCATCCTTTCGGTGTCGATTAAATAAGTACCAGTTACGCATTGGGGTCGATGTAATCGACTTAATCCGTTTGTCTGTCCTTGTTTGTCCCTTCTGTGTTTACCTCCTTGTGGGTAGTAAAGAAATGACAAACTCATATGATATACTTATGCACAGTACTAGGCTGAGTTATATCTATGGTTTGAAATTGGATTTGGGATTTAGATATTTACTGTATCCTGCCAAACACCCGATACCTTCATGGTAGTTTTACTCCACCTTGAAAGCTGTTTTATTATACCTAGCCATTTTTAGCGTCTTATGTGTTCACATGCCTAGATTCCATTGAATCATATCATTAATCCATCTATCTATCATCTATCTTTTTATCTTTGTCTGTCTGTCTCTCTGTTTATCTATCTATTCCTTTATCCACCTATCTTTCTATTTATCTTTCTGTTTATCTATCTATCTATCTATCTATCTATCTATCTATCTATCTATCTATCTATCTATCTATCTATCTATCTATCTGTCAGTCTGTCTGTCTATCTGTCTGTCTCTGTCTGTCTGTCTCTCTTTCTCTCTGTCTCTGTCTCTCTCTGTCTCTGTCTCTGTCTCTCTATCTATCTATTCATTTATTTATATTTATATGTATGTATGTGTTGTATATATAAAGATGCATGTATAAGAAGGAATACGAAAAAAGAAAGAAAGAAGATAGACAGATAAAAGGAACCAAAGAAGGAGCGGAAGGAAGAGAGAAAGAAAGAAGGAAGAAAGGAAGAACTTAGAACTTAGAAACAAGAAAACGAAGAAGAAAAGATTATAAAATGTCGTGGAATTAATTTCTTCTATCAAGAGTTCGATTTCAGGTTTAATTGAAGAAAATAAAAGGGGGAAAAAGAAGAAAACAAAAAGGTTGGGTTAAAATCCTTTGAGCATCTCGCTCTAGGGATAACAATCTTAAGTTGAAATAGATGGCGAGAGAGAGAGAGAGAGAAAGATACCAATACATATTACAGAGAAATGGTTGCGGTTGTTGCTGATGATGATGATGATGATGAGATAGAGAAAGTTGTTGTTGTTGTTGTTGCTGTTGCTGTTGCTGGTAGCCGCAGTGGCGGTGGCGCTGGTGTTGGTGCTGGTGATGGTGATGTATAGTGCAAAGATAGCGAGATAGCAATGGTGCTGCAATTGGAATCCAACCTCATCAAGAAGCGAACAGATTTGAAGACGAGATAAAAGCTTAGGTAAAAGAAAATGTATGTCTACGATTGTGTGTGTGTGTGTGTGTGTGTGTGTGTGTGTGCGTGTGTTTGTGAGGGAGAGAGACAGAAGACAGAGAGAGAGAGAGAGAGTAGAGAGAGTAGAGTAAGACAGAGACTGAAAGAATTTATGGATAGAGAGAGAGAGAGAGAGAGAGAGAGA
The DNA here is from genome assembly GCF_006345805.1 of Octopus sinensis. Classification (NCBI taxonomy): domain Eukaryota; kingdom Metazoa; phylum Mollusca; class Cephalopoda; order Octopoda; family Octopodidae; genus Octopus; species Octopus sinensis. The sequence goes on along the minus strand of NW_021824115.1, from coordinate 257 downwards.
GAGCTCCCGTAACTATGTATCTGTATGCCTGTATGTATATATATATATATATATGTATGTATGTATGTATGTAGGTATGTATGTAGTATGTATGTATGTATGTATGTGTATGTATATATGTGTATGCATATATATGTATATATATACTATATATATATATATATATATATATATATATATATATATATAATATATATATATATATATATATATTCATATAGATATATACACACATACGTATATGTTTTTATGTAAGT
>NW_021824114.1:0-19876 GCF_006345805.1 Octopus sinensis | reverse complement strand
TTCCGCTCTGCTACCTCCTTTATGAATGGGGCATATTTTACCTTCCTTCAGTTTCCTGGAAGTTTGCCAGCTGCAAGGAAGCTCTGAAAGAGGAACTGCAGTGGTCTTGCTAGGACTCTCTTACATGCTTTTAGGAGGATTGCCGGGAATCCATCGGGGCCAGTAGCTGAGTCTGTTTTCATTTCATCTATAGCCTTGGTTACATCGTCTTCCTTTATATCGATGTAATCTATCGTCGCCACCTCTGATTTTATATCTGCAATGGTAAAAAAGTCAGTTGGATTGGTGATTTGGAGATGCCCAAGGGGTGGAGTATATATATATATATATATATATATACATACAATGTGCTTCTTTTAGTTTCTGTCTACCAAATTCACCCACATAGCTTTTGTTGGGCCTGAGGCTATTGTAGAAGACAGTTGCCCAAGGTGCCACACAGTGGAACTGAACCCAGAACCATGTGGTTGGGAAGCAAACTTCTTACCACAGGCAGTATATTTCAACAGAGGAAGATTTGGCTACTCTTCCTTGCAGGTCAAGAAGTCGCATAAAGTCACTGCTGCTACCACCAATGACCATGAACACCACCTCCACCACAACCCATACCACCACTACCACCGCCACCACCATTAGCCTCTTACCTATCTATGTTCTTGATAATTATCTTACCAAACAGCATCTTCTATAGAATGAGACAGACAGACAGGCAGGCAGGCAGACCAGATGTAATGTGATGTATGTGCGTATGTATATATGTGTGTGTGTGAGTGTCTGGGTGCGTATGTATGTATGCATGTACAAATGGGGAGAGAGAAAGAGAGAGAGATTCAGACAAATAGACAGATAGCTACATAGGCATCTACATATAATGCAAGATAGATGGATAAATAGATGGGTAGATAGATAGGTAGGTAGACAAATATTAATACTGCTGCCATCACCATCAGCACCCAACAACACCAGCACCATCATCACCATAGTTACATTTACTATATGTGTATATACATAAGTAGATAGCGAAATAGAGAGTAGATGTATAGGAAGATAAATAGACTGATAAATGAATTGATAAAGATATAGACATACAGTCAGATGAGCAGACAAACACATCTTAATCATCATCATCATCGCTACCACCACTATCATCATCATCACCATCATCATCACCTTGTATCATCAAAAGACATCATCTCCTTATTACCTTCAACTCCCACACATTGCTACCATTCTATCAACTGCCCCCACTAGCACCAGCACCAGCACCACCACCATAATAACAAGTATTATTATTATTGTTACAATACCTCAATCCCACCAACCCTGAGGGCAACATACCACTAAGCAATTCACCTTCTCTCCCTTTCACCGCCGCCACAAATACAGTATTACTCATCTATTCCCCCACCCCTGCTGCACCTGAAGCTACTTTCCTCTTAGATATGAAGAGAGTGATGTGTGCACGTGTATGTATGTGTATGCAAATGAATGTGTGCGTGTGCAAGCATATCTGCTTGTTTCTATGTGTGCATAGTATGTATATTAATGTCTATGTTTGTGTGTTTAAGGTTGTCTAGTTGACTCTGTGTGTGTGTGTATGTGAGCGTGAGTGCATGTTTGTACATGCACACGCACAGTGCATACTTGTGTGTGCATGGTGAGTGTTAGTGCATGCCTGTACGTGTGTGTTTGCATCTTTGTGTTTGTGCCTGCCTATGTGTATGTGTGTGTGTGTGTGTGTGCCTGTATGCGAATATGTGTGTATGTAGTAGAAATGCACTGCAACATCCACCCACTCACCCACTTCTCCATACAACACAGAAACATACCACCAACACCACCACCACCACAACATTTGCTGTTAAAACCAGAGAATGAATACCAGACAATACACACACACATAGCTACCTCTCCTCTTTCTCTCTCTCTTTCACTACATCCATCTATCTGTTGTTCCCTACCATTACTACCACCACCACCACCACTACTCACTCTCTACGTAATACTCTTCTGATTTAATAGGAAGTACCTAAGTGGTAGGTCGACCTGCTAGAAATAGCAGCCTACCAGCCAATCAGCCAAATCTCCCTCAAATTGGCACACCCCTCCTCCCTCAATAAGGGAAAAGAGACATTAGATAAGGTTCTTCATTATGTCGACCTTGCCAGTTTTTCCTCACCACCTAAACTCTAAAAGACTGGATGGTCAAACTTGGAATGCTTTCGGTCATGAATCTGCTTGACCAGAGCTGACCTGGGGCTAAACACCACCATCAACAACAAGAACTGCTGCCACCACCATAACCATCACAACGACGACCACCCACCACCACCACCACCACCACCACCACCACAACTACCACCATCACCGTCATCACAACCACAACTACTGCTACTACCACGACCACTACTACTTTTCTCTAACACAGTACTTCATACTACTCATATACTGTAATACACAGCACCTCAAGCTGTGCCGATACTAGGTCTTTACCACCACACCACAGCACACTAAACCATGACCTACACCACTATCATAGTACACTATAACCTACCCTGCACTATACTACATTATTCTATATTATCCACAGCAACTCCACTACACTAAACTACCACTACTCTGCTATGGTAGAGTCTCACTGTGGAGGCCTGTGGGTCGGTGGTTAGGGTGTTCGACTTGTGATTGTAAGATTGTGACTTCGATTCTTGCACTGGGTGATGCTTCATTTCATGTTGCTTCAGTCCACTCAGCTGGCAAAAATGAGTAATCCTGCAAAGGGCTGGCGTCCCGTCCAGGTGGGTGAATATACACACCATAGAAACTGGGGAACCGGCCCTTATGAGTTGGCATGATACAAGAAGGTAACCTTTTATTCAGCTTGCAATCGTAAGGCCATGAGTTTGATTGCTGGTAGCACCATGTGTCTTTGAGCAAGACACTTTATTTAATGTTGCTCCGGCTGGCAAAATTAAGTTACACCTGTCATTCAAAGGGCCAGACTTGTCACATTCTGTGTCATGCACGTCTGTGGAGTACTCAACCACTTGCATTTTAATTTCACAAGCTGACTGTTCTGTAGTTCAGATCAACTGGAAACCTGGTTGTTGAAACTGATGAAGTGCCAGTTTTCTTTTTAAGTTCCAATTCACAAAAGAACAATACTACAACACAAACTACACCCAATAAACTTTATTTCAGACATCAAACACTTTCCACCAGGTTTTTGGAATTCCTCTTTACCATCTGAGTCAGTATCTGTGACAGGTGTGGTTGGCATGGTAAGAAATTTGCTTCTCAACCACATGGACCTGTGTTCAGTTCCACTATGTGTCAGCTTGAGCAAGTGTCTTCAACTACAGGCCTGGGGCCAACCAGCACCTTGTGAGTGGATTTGGTATGTATTTTTTCAACCCTAAAGGTCTGAAAGACAAAATCAGCCTTGACAATGTTTGAACTCACAATGTCAAGCCAGAAGAAATGCCAGCAAGCAGTTTGGTCACCATAGTAAAAATTTTGCTATTTTGCCTCCCCTACTATCTCTCTAACTCTTTTACTTATTTCAGTCATTTGACAGTGGCCATTCTGGAGCACCACCTTTAGTCGAGCAAATTGACCCCAGGACTTATTCTTTGGAAGCCTAGTACTTATGCTATCGGTCTCTTTTGCTGAACTGCTAAGTTACGGGGACGTAAACACACTAGCATCCGTTGTCAAGTGATGTTGGGGGGGGGGGAACAAACACAAACACACAAATATATACACACACACACACATACATATATATATACGATGGGCTTCTTTCACTTTCCATCTACCAAATCCACTCATAAGGCATTGGTCGGCTCGAGGCTATAGTAGACGACCTTTGGCCAAGGTGCCATGCAGTGGGATTGAACCTGGAACCATGTGGTTGGTAAGCAAGCTACTTACCACACAGCCACTCCTACACCTATCAACAACTTGGATTGGATTGCCTATGTTCAGTTCCTTGCAGGACAAAGGACTTAGCATGTCCTCACCACCAACCATGGTCAGATGTGGAGGCTGCAAATTTGAGCCTGAGATCCCACTGGTTTGATGAGCATACTGTCACACTGGCTCAACATGGCTTGGTAGAGGGGTGCAGTTTTTATACTCTTATCCAGGAAGACTTAGGTTGATTACATTGACCCCAGTATTTGACTGGTGCTTATCTTATCGACCCTGAAAGGATGAAATGCAAAGATGACCTCAGAATTTGAACTCAGAATGTCCTAACACCAGCTGGGTGGCTGGTGTTAGGAAGGGCATCCAGCTGCAAAAACCTAGCCAGCCCCTGTCAAATCGTCCAACCTCTGCTAGCATGGAAGGCAGATGTTAAGCAATGATGATGATGATGAATGTAAAAACTGATGAAATACTGTTAAGCATTCTGTTTGGTGAGCGATTTTGTCAGCTTTCTATAAGCAACAATAACAACAATGAAAGTGAAAGAGAGAGAAAAAAAATTGCTACTCACCTGAAACACAAAATATTTGGTGAGGAATTCTGGGTTAGGAAGCACAGAACGATCCCCTATCACAGCCATACGTATCTGTTCAGCGTAGGTGAAGAATGATATTGCGATGGGCACTTGGTCAGGCGTCGGCATCCAGTACATGATGCTACGTATGACCTTCGTGTCAAGTGTGAGCACATTCTCAGGCCCTGCCATGTTTGAGATGAGGCATGTACAGTGATTATTAATCGTTGACCAGACGCGATCATGCCAGCTTTCTGGCAACATACAACTACTTAACCACATGGCACCATTCAACACAAGGTACTCAGATGACTTTTTAAATTTTGCCATGCTGCACTTAACATGCCACAAGCGGGGAATTGCACCTTCAGTGTTTGTTGGAATTGTGCTGTTTATAAACACGTAATGATTGCTCATGTTGTTGGTGCACACCTGCATGTTCACTGGAATGATGCACTTCAGGTTAAACGGGTTCTCGATACCGTTCTGCTGCAGGTAGGACCGTAACCCTCCTGCCACCAGCGACATAAAGAGATCATTGAGTGTGCATCGAGCAATCTGTTTCACACGGGTAGCTACAGAGAGACTAAAAGGTTGGGACCAGGCCACGATTTTGCGACCCGACAAATGAACATGGTTGCCATGCAATAGATTTAGATCTGATTTTGTACAGAGCCATTTCTGTAAAAACACCAGTGGACCTGTGAAAATTCCACCAATATAGTTCATGCACATCCTACCCTTGGGCAGGTGGCGAGTGGGACTAAGGTTAGGTTGATTATCAACAAAAGCCTTCAAAAAAACTCTAACAAGACTTGTGCTATCAGACATACAAGGGTGGATCCGAAACAGGATTAGGGTGTCTCTGCTCGGTCCAAAATTATGGATAATTTGCACCTCCCACAACGGATGATTCATGTTTAGTTCTTTGCTGGCCATTTCCGACACAAAGTCCTGTAACTCTTCCTCAGTATGTATGAAGTCCGATAAAGTATGAATGTGGTTTTCTAGGTTGAAGTCTTCATCGTAGACCCATGCATATCCAGTGCAGAATGGAACCACCTTCTGCACAAGACGTGGAAAGGTGGCTTGGTTGCGCCGTTTTTCAGCAATAATTAACCGTGTGTAGAGAAGATCCTTGATTGTGGGCGTGTCCAGACCATGCTCGACCACGAGAAGGCACTGGATCACAGCGCTGTTCAGCGGTGGCGATCGTAGCCACATTTTTTCATGCGTTGTCAGATGTGTTGCACAACAGCATGTGCATGCATGAGAGTCTTGGCAACAGCAGCAACATGTAGCGAGTACCATCTTGAGAAAAACACAGATGGGAAAGAAGGCAAAGATGATGGCATAGAATGGAAAAAAAGTGAGGAGAGCAGCAAAGAAGAAAAGGAGACTGCTCCAGAATGTGAGGCAGAATGGTTTGCGTGTGAGGGGTTTGATGGGTTTGTAAGGAGCACTCGGGAATCGTTTTGTAAAGATCTGTCGTCGACTTTCTTCAAGGGTACGAAAGCGAGCACGTTCAGAGTTTATGTCTGGTAAGGAGGAGAGATCAATCGATACCTGGTCCCTTCTTCCAGGTTTACCTGAGGATGCCAGCGGTGACGAGGGTAAGAGAACAGTGGTCAGACTGTCTCGGTTTTGGGAGTCTTCAGTTTCACTAGATGTATGACTTGTGACGGAGACGGGCCGATGGTCAAAGTCATCTCGTTTCATGGGTTGGTATGACGAAGAGTCGCGCACACTCTGCTGCAGCTGTGGTCGAGTTTGCTGCTGCACATAATGTGACTGATGCTGCTGATGCTGCTGTTGCTGCTGCTCTTGTTTTGACCAAAGGGTGCGGGAATCATTGCCATGGCCACCATATTGTGATAGGCGTGCTGCCATCTGGTGGTGGTCATACATACGCCAAAGGCTACCTATCCATTTCTACAGTGAGGCCTGCAAGAAGAAAAAAAAACCAAAAAGATTAAAAAATCACAGATTATTAAGGGCCTTTATTGAGAAACTCTTTTGTAACAGAGGTACATTTATACAATCTATCAATATATAAATATATAAATCAACTGAAGCAATTGCTTTACTTAAATCTGCAGATGTATTTACGCATGCAAATGTATATTTGTGTTGATATTATGTGTGTGTGCATATATATATATTATATATATATATATATATATATATATATATATAGAGAGAGAGAGAGAGAGAGAATTGTGTCAGATAAATTCATTTGTTTCTTTCTACTTGGTACTTCATTGTCAAATATCTGAAAAAAAGAGAAATTTATTCAAATTTCAAAAACGATAAAAGTTGTAGAGAAGGTATAGAGCTACAAAAGAGAGAAAGCAAATAATAAGAAAACAACAAAAAAAGAGTACAATGAAAATGTTTTTCATGTAAATTCAAATGACACTGGAAAAGATTAAAATGGAATGAGGTGGGGGGACAAACAAATTTATCTGACAACCCAAGACATATACATATGTACAAATGAATGTATTGTAAATACAATGAACATAAAAGAAAACATAAGAGACATAAGAGAAAGTTTTAACAAATATTGTATGAATTTAATGCTTAAAAAGAAAAGAGGTCTTAATGTTTTGGGTGCTAGCTCTTCATCAAAGGGAAAGTATCAAAGAAAAGTAAAGTTACGTATGTATATGTATGTATGTACTACAATGCACAACAAAAATAGACAGGAAAGTATTAGCAGAGAACACACAGTGTAGAGAATTCACCACAAAAGCAAGTTATTAATGATGGAGACAATACTCATACCATAAAGCCCATGAATACACATCATACCCAGGTTACAAATAAAAATGAATACATGATAAATGATGTATGAAACAATAGATCAGTCAATCAAACCTCCTTATCATTTAACATTCAGCTTCCATGCTCACATGGGTTGAACAGTTTGTCAGGCTCTGATGAATTAGAAGACTGCATTATGCACCTGTTTTGTGTGGCAAGGTTTCTAAGACCAGATGTTTTTCATTGTTTTGGGGTTGCTAAAATAATGTACCAGTCAAGTACTGAGGTCAGTCATATCAACTAAACCCTACTCTCAAAACTGCTGGCCATGTACCTTAATCAGGAATTATTATTATTATTATTATTATTATTATTATCATTATTAAGGTGGTGAGCTGGCAGAATCGTTAGCATGCTGGGCAAGATGCTTAGCAGTATTTCGTCTGCTGCTATGTTCTGAATTCGAATTCTGCCAAGGTTGACTTTGCCTTTCATCATTTCGGGGTTGATAAATTAAGTACCAGTGACACACTGGGGTTGATGTAATCGAATAGTCCCCTCCCACCAAAAATCAGGCTTGTTCCTATAGTATTGGGTTGTCCAGAAAGTTTGTGCCGATTCACAGTAGCTTACCTTTCGACTTATTTTAGAACATGGTTGAGTCCATAAAATAGGATTTGACTACACCTCCATTTAGAGCACAGTTTAAGCTATCTTTTCGTGAAAGCAGGTTTATGTTCCTATAACCTGTGTTAATTCTGTAACCCTTTAAAATGGAACAGCTTGGCTGGGATGTGTTACCCTACCCTCCTTGATGAAAGTGAGCTGGCAGAATTGTTAGCAGTATTTTGTCTGTCACTAAGTTCTGAGTTCAAATTCCACCAAAATCGACTTTGCCTTTCATCCTTTCGCAGTCAATAAATTAAGTACCAGTGAAATACTGGGGTCAATGTAGTCTACTATCTCCCTTCTTCAACATTTCAGGCCTTGTGCCTATAGTAGAAAAGATTATTATTATTACCAAAGTAGTAAGAATTGTTAGAATGCTGGGAAGCATGCTTAGCAGTATTTTGTCAGTTTCCACATTCTAAGTTCAAATTCCGCTGAGGTCAACTTTACCTTTCATCTTTCTGAGGTCAATAAAATAAGTGCCAGTTGAACACTGGAGTTAATGTAATTGACTTATCCCCTCCCCAATCTGGCTGGCCTTGTGCCAATGGGAAGATAGTTTTTGTATGTGGCAGACGCTCAGGAGCAATAATAACTGAAATGCTCAGAGACCAACTTCCGCTGCATTCCAGGAAGAAAAACTAGAAATTGTTGATAGCTTCCATTACCTAGGTGACCAAGTCAGTAGCGGGGGTGGGTGTGCTGAAAGTGTAACTACTAGAGTAAGAATAGGCTGGGCAAAGTTCAGAGAGCTCTTACCTCTGCTGGTGACAAAGGCCTCTCGCTCAGAATAAAAGGCAGACTGTATGATGCATGTGTACGAACAGCCATGCTACATGGCGGTGAAACTTGGGCCGTGACTGCTGAGGATATGCATAATCTCGCAAGAAATGAAGCCAGTATGCTCCGATGGATGTGTAATGTCAGTGTTCATACTCGACAGAGTGTAAGTACCTTGAGAGAAAAGTTGGACCTAAGAAGCATCAGTTGTGGTGTGCAAGAGAGACGTTTGAACTGGTATGGTCATGTAGCGAGAATGGATGAAGATAGTTGTGTGAAAAAGTGCCACACCCTAGCGGTTGAGGGAACCTGTGGAAGAGGTAGACCCAGGAAAACCTGGGACAAGTTGGTGAAGCACGACCTTTGAACTTTAGGTCTCACCGAGGAAATGACCAGAGACTGAGGCCTTTGGAAGTATGCTGTGCGTGGGAAGACCCGGCAGGATAAGTGAGACCATAACCCATGGCCTCTACCTGGGACGTAGCCAGCCCACTTATGCATACCTTTCCTTCTTGTGACGCAATCCCCACTTGTGAAGACCTGTTGAGGCAAGTGAAAATTGAAATCGAAATCGATCAACATCAATGGAAATTGTAGCTGTGATACCAGTGCCGGTGGCATGTAAGAGAACCATCCGAACGTGGCCGTTGCCAGTGCTGCCCCAGCTGGCCTCTGTCCTGGTGGCACGTAAAAAGCACCATCCAATTGTGGTCGTTGCCAGCCTCGTCTGGCCCCTGTGCCAGTGGCACATAAAAAGCACCATCCGATCGTGGCCGTTTGCCAGCCTCGTCTGGCCCCTGTGCCGGTGGCATGTAAAAAGCACCATCCGATCGTGGCTGTTTGCCAGCCTCGTCTGGCACCTGTGCAGGTGGCATGTAAAAAGCACCCACTACACTCACGGAGTGGTTGGCGTTAGGAAGGGCATCCAGCTGTAGAAACACTGCCAGATCAAACTGGGCCTGGCGCAGTCTTCTGGCTTCCCAGACCCCAGTTGAACCGTCCAATCCATGCTAGCATGGAAAACGGACATTAAACGATGATGATTATATAAAATCCGTTCTGTAGGTCAGTGTGTGTGTCTTCTAGGATCTCAGGCATCCTCCAACCGATTGCGCTCAAATCTGATATGTAGATACCAACGGTATCAGGGCGTGTATAAATCTTGAAAAAATTACAAAAATCGATTCCAGGTGAGAATGCGATCGATAAAGCCATGGGAACGTGCATTTGTATGCGCAAGTACATCAGCTGTTGCGATTGATACTATGCATACGCGATAAAAATGCATGTGCAGTTTGTGCAAAAAAATCATCATGCTTTTCCATCTAGATTTACTTCCAGCTAACCTATTTTCATGCATCGTTTTTATCCTGCTTTCCTTCCGTCAACCTGTACATAACTGCACCTTCCATTTTTTTGTTGCTTTTGTACTGCTTAAAGGCACGTTTCTTTCCTGCCAAGCTTACTATTTAAACCATGTTTGTGTTCTCCCAGTCAACAGCCTTATCATTACTGGTACTCTAACCTCTTTGGTTGCATATTTGTGTGAATAAAATCGTTTTTCTTTGGAATGGAAAAAAAGTCTATCTTTATTTCTTCTTTTGCTGGTGTCTCAAATTTAGGTTAAATCAGTGTTTCTCAAAGAGGTGGCCTATGGGACAGTTGGACAAGTTTTTTTGAGAAAATTTGGTTTAAATGTTTGACAACTCAGCACCGTCCATTGGACGGGGGGGGGGGTTAGCTCGTACACACACACACACATATATATATATATAGGTGCAGGTATGGTTATGTGGTTAAGAGGTTTGTTTTTCACTCTGTGGACTTCAGCTCACTCCCACTGCTTGGTATGTTGGGCAAGTGTCTTTTACGACAGGCTTGAGCAAATCAAAGCCTTTGTCTAGGTTTCATGTGATAGTTACAAGTACCTCATCATATCAATCCAACTATATATCAATCTATTTATCTATCCATCTGTTTACCAGTGTATCTATCTATCTCTCTGTTTACCAGTCTGTCTGTTTGTCTATCTGTTTACCAGTCTGTCTGTCTATCTGTTTACCAGTCTGTCTGTGTCTGTCTATCTATTTATCTATCTATCTATCTACCTCTCTATCTGTCTGCTCGCCTGCCTTACTACCTACCTACCAACCAAACAATCAGTCTGTCTGAAGCAAGACCAATTTTTATTATTGTATATTGAAAACATTTAAGCTGGCTTATATAGGCTCATCACCCTAATCTGTAGTGATTGAGTAACATACCTTTCATGGACATTTATTGGACATTTGTTGAGTCCTGTGTTGTGATTGGTTGAGAGTTGCATGGGAATTGGATTGAAGATCCAATCATGCTGCACATAATATATTTCAAACAACTAATCATGTATGTGTTCTGGGGCCTCCTTTCCACCATAAATTTGTGTGACAAGTTATTTATGAGTCAGAAGAGTGAAAACTTTTCATCAAGGTGAGTTATGCAGATCCTGTTGTTTTCAGAGGAGAATTAATATAACGGAGCCCATGTAACCAATGACAACTCAAGCAGAACTACCAAAACTAAGGATGAACAACAACCAACAGAACTTGAGGAGTTTCTTGCTTTGATCCCCTTACCCTAACCACTTTACAAAGGAATAATGTTCCATTATTATTTTAGAACTGATTTCTTTTGTTACTTCTATAAATGAACATGCAAAATATACAATGATATACATGATTCTTTAGTAAACCCAAGGGAGACTCTAACTCATATGTAAAATGAATAAATAAATGAATAAATAAATACTACCTACCCAACCACTGACTAAAGAATGAACTCCCCCACCTCCTATTCTTCATCATAATTCAATGTAGGTAATAGCAAAGTTGCCATTCTCTTGCATTCTTTCAAACTCATCTGTTCATTAAACAACTACAAATACTAAATATTCAAATTTCATTTTTTTTTTGCCTTTTCATTTTCTTTTTTTTTCTCCAGATATGTGTTGAATACTTGTCATTTGAATAAAATATAAATAATTAAACAATATTGAAACATCCGGCTTCATGTAATATTTATATTCTTGGTTTGGAAATTTTTTCAGAGTATTTAGAAGTATTGGGTTGCGTAAAGAATTTTGTTTAAGCACACTAGAAAGTGTTACAATACTGAGACTAAAACACCTTTATATATATATATATATCATCATCATCATCATCATCATCATTTAGCGTCCGTTTTCCATGCTAGCATGGGTTGGACGGTTCAACTGGGGTCTGGGGAGCCCGAAGGCTGCACCAGGCCAGTCAGATCTGGCAGTGTTTCTACAGCTGGATGCCCTTCCTAACGCCAACCACTCCGAGAGTGTAGTGGGTGATTTTATGTGCCACCGACACAGGTGCCAGACGAGGCTGGCGAACGGCCACGCTCGGATGGTGTTTTTATGTGCCACCGACACAGGTGCCAGACGAGGCTGGCAGACGGCCACGCTCGGATGGTGTTTTTATGTGCCACCGACACAGGTGCCAGATGAAGCTGGCAGGTGCCAGACGAGGCTGGCAGACGGCCACGCTCGGATGGTGTTTTTATGTGCCACCGACACAGGTGCCAGACGAGGCTGGCGAACGGCCACGCTCGGATGGTGTTTTTATGTGCCACCGACACAGGTGCCAGACGAGGCTGGCAGACGGCCACGCTCGGATGGTGTTTTTATGTGCCACCGACACAGGTGCCAGATGAGGCTGGCAGGTGCCAGACGAGGCTGGCAGACGGCCACGCTCGGATGGTGTTTTTATGTGCCACCGACACAGGTGCCAGATGAGGCTGGCGGACGGCCACGATCGGATGGTGTTTGTTACGTCCCCAAAGCACGGAGGCCAGTCTATGCGGTACTGGCTACGGCCACGTTCGGATGATTTTCTGTGTGCCACCGGCACTGGTACCACAAAGATACAAATTCCATTTATGTTCATCTATTTTGATTTGTTTTGATTTGATTTGATTTTTTTGATTTTCACTTGCCTCAACAGGTCTTCACAAGTGTCACAAGAAGGAAGGTATGCACAGGTGGACTGTCTACGTCGCCGGGTCTTCGGATGGTGTCTTTATGTGCCACCGACACAGGTGCCAGATGTGGCTGGCGAACGGCCACGATCGGATGGTTTTTTGTGTGCCACCGGTACTGGAACCACAAAGATACAAATTCCATTGATGTTCATCTATTTTGATTTGGTTTGATTTTCACTTGCCTCAACAGGTCTTCACAAGTGTCACGCGTGTCACACACTTGCCTCAACAGGTCTCCACAAGTGTCACACACTTGCCTCTGCCTCAACAGGTCTTCACAAGTGTCACACACTTGCCTCTGCCTCAACAGGTCTTCACAAGTGTCATAAGAGGGAAGGTATGCACAGGTGGACTGACTACGTCGCCGGGTCTTTGGATGGTGTTTTTATGTGCCACCGACACAGGTGCCAGGTGAGGCTGGCGAACGGCCACGATCAGATGGTGTTTGTTGTGCCCACAGCACGGAGGCCAGTCGATGCGGTACCAGCTACGGCCACGTTCGGATGGTTTTCTTGTGTGCCACCGGTACTGGAACCACAAAGATACAAATTCCATTGATATTCATCTATTTTGATTTGATTTGGTTTGATTTTCACTTGCCTCAACAGGTCTTCACAAGGGTCACACACTTGCCTCAACAGGTCTCCACAAGTGTCACACACTTGCCTCTGCCTCAACAGGTCTTCACAAGTGTCACACACTTGCCTCAACAGGTCTTCACAAGTGTCATAAGAGGGAAGGTATGCACAGGTGGACTGACTACGTCGCCGGGTCTTCGGATGGTGTCTTTATGTGCCACCGGCACAGGTGCCAGATGAGGCTGGCGAACGGCCACGATCGGATGGTGTTTGTTGTGCCCACAGCACGGAGGCCAGTCGATGCGGTACTGGTTACGGCCACGTTTGGGTGGTTTTCTTGTGTGCCACCGGCACTGGTACCACAAAGAATACAATTCCACTGATGTTCATCTATTTTGATTTGTTTTGATTTGATTTGATTTTCACTTGCCTCAACAGGTCTTTATAAGTGTCACAAGAAGGAAGGTATGCACAGGACTGACTACGTCCCAAGTCGGGGCCACGGGTTATGGCCTGACTAGTCTTGCCGGGTCTTCTCATGCACAGCATACTTCCATAGGTCTCGGTCTCTAGACATTTCCTTAGTGAGACCTAAAGTTCGAAGGTCGTGCTTCACCACCTCGTCCCAGGTTTTCCTGGGTCTACCTCTTCCACAGGTCCCTCCACTGCTAGGGTGTAGCACTTTTGCACACAACTATCTTCAGCCTTTCTTGTCACATGACCATACCAGCGCAGCCGTCTCTCTTGCACGCCACAACTGACGCTTCTTAGGTTCAGCTTTTCTCTCAAGGAACTTACACTCTGACGATTATGAACACTGACATTACACATCCATCGGAGCATACTGGCTTCATTTCTTGCGAGCTTACGCATATCCTCAGCAGTCACGGCCCATGTTTCACTACCATGTAGCATGGCTGTACGTACACATGCATCATACAGTCTGCCTTTTACTCTGAGCGAGAGGCCTTTTGTCACCAGCAGGGGTAAGAGCTCTCTAAACTTTGCCCAGGCTATTCTTACTCTAGCAGTTACACTTTCAGCACACCCACCCCCGCTACTGACTTGGTCTCCTAGGTAGCGGAAGCTATCAACTACTTCTAGTTTGTCTCCCTGGAACGTGGCAGAAGTTGGTCTCTGCATATTTCCAGTGTTTATTGCTCCTGAGCATTTGCCACAGACAAAAACTATTTTCCTAGTTAGCCTTCCTTTGACATTGCTGCACCTCTTATGTGTCCATAGCTTACACTTGGTGCATCTTATAGAGTTTCTACCTACACCTTTTTTACAGATCGAGCAGGGCCATCTACCTGTAGGCGTTTGTGATTGATCTACCTTCCTACTTATTAGAACTTTGGTTTTGGCTAGGTTGATTCTAAGGCCCTTCGATTCTAATCCTTGTTTCCACACCTGGAACTTCTCCTCCAGTTCTGATAGTGACTCAGCAATTAGAGCAAGGTCATCAGCATAGAGGAGCTCCCAGGGGCAACCTGTCTTGAATTCCTCCGTTATTGCCTGGAGGACTATGATAAATAGGAGGGGACTGAGGACTGAACCTTGGTGGACCCCAACCTCTACCCGGAATTCTTCACTGTACTCGTTGCCCACCCTCACCTTACTAGCAGCGTCTCTGTACATGGCTTGCACAGCTCTCACCAACCATTCTTCTATCCCTAGTTTCCTCATTGACCACCAGATAAGGGACCGGGGGACCCTGTCAAAGGCTTTCTCCAAGTCAACAAAAGCCAGGTACAAGGGCTTATCTAAAAGCTTGCCCCTAATTTAGTTATTTCTTTATAGCTACTAATAACTATTTCTCTCCTAAGAAAGGAATGGCTGCCGGCCGATTCTTGGTGGGCCACGACCCCCCCGTTCCTCTTCAATTGTCTTATATCTCTTTCGATCGCCATTCGGCCCCTTTCTCCGCCACCCTATATGCATATAAACCAGCGACTGATTTCAACGGCCTCACTTGAATTCAGACTGGTATCCGACTCCCTACGAAAATACGAAATACGAAATATGAATCCAATATATATATATATATATATATACACACACACACACACACACACACACAGACACATATATAGACACATACACACATATTTATATATATATATATAAGCTTCAGTAACACCCACCCTTTGTGGTTAGCCATATTGAGATGGCTATTATACTTTACATTATATATATATATATATATATATAATATATATATATATATATAATATACACATATGTATATTTAATTCATCTTAAAAATTTTTTGACCATCACTGAAGAAAACCAAAACAAAAATAATAGCAAAATGGAAACTGAAGATATGAAGTTGTTCAACTAATGAATTGTTAGATATCAAAAAACGAAAAAGAAAAAAAAAAACCTGCAGAAGATTGCAAAAATCTGCTGCTATCAATGTGGAATTTTAAAGTTTTTTCTTTTTGTCATCCTTCTAGTCTTGATGAGGACAGTTGTTTAACAAATAATTTTTTTTGTCGTTGAAAATTTGAAGATGAAACATATATATATATATATACACATGCACACACACACATACAGCAAAGAATTCAGGGAACAAGGAGGGCTTCACCAAAGATTGGTGCTCAGCTCCTCCTCTTGTCCATCATAGCCCTCCAGACAATAACAGAGGAATTTAAGACAGGCGGTCTCTGAGAACTCCTTTATGCTGATGATCTTGCTTTTATTGCTGAATCACTACCAGAACTAGAGAAGAAGTTCCAGGTATGGGAGCAAAATCTAGAATTGAAAGGTCTTAGAGTTAACCTAGTGAAAACCAAAGTCTTGATAAGTAGGAAGGCAGACAAATCACAAATCTCTTCAGGTAGATGGCCCTGCTCAATCTGTAGGAAAGGTGTAGGTAGAAACCCCATAAGATGCACCTGGCGTAAGCTTTGGACACATAAAAGGTGCAGCAATATCAGAGGAAGGTTAGCAGGGAAACTAGCTTTTGTATGTGGAAGATGCACAGGTACAATTAACAATGAAAATGTACAGAAAATAGACTCCATCAACTGCCAGGTGAGCAAGGTAGAGGTAGTAGATAGTTTCCGTTATCCAGATGACCAAGTTAGTAGTGGAGGTACTTTGGGAGTGTAGCTATGAGAATAAGATTAGAGAGCTTCTACTCCCGCTGGCAACACGGGGCCTCTCTCTCAGAGTGATAGGCAGATTATATGATGCCTGTGTGCAAACAGCTATGCTACACAGCAGTGAAACATGGGCTGTGACAGCTGAGGACATGGTGTTGGCTTGAAAGAAATGAAGCCAGTATTTGAGGTTTGAATAAATGTGACAAAAAGCAATGTTTGAAGGAAATATTACCCATTTTTCATACTTTTTAGGGGTAATCAAATAGGTAATAACAACTGCTATCCAAGGACAAAAATTGTGTTACTATGTAGTTGTAAGCAAATATCATCATTATGCAAACGGTGTCCTTTGTTTCAAATCTTCTGTGAAAACATCGTCTGGCCATGAGGAAATATTACCTTACCTGGAAACAGTCAAAGGAAACTGAGAGAGGAAGGGCATCCGGCTGTTGAAAATCTGCCTCTGTATTCTGTCCATGGAAATGTGGACATTAAAATGACATTGATGATACATACACACACACACACGTGCGCACACACACGAGCACACACAAGAGAGGCTTCTTTCAGTTTCTGTCTACTAAATCCACTCGAGCTTCTTACCACAACAGCCACACCCATACCCATAAATACATAAGTACATACATACATAATGAATAAATGAATGAGGAAGATGGAAAATGGATTTAGCTAGCATCTTCATTCAGTGCAACAAGCATTGTAACCCATCCTGAATCTGTCCCTTATATAGTGCATCTAGTTGTATTGCATCCATGAATGCAGGCTATGTCATGTCATCATGTCAGGTGTCTGATTTAAATAAGATACGTTACTATATACACTGAGTTACTAAAACTGTTTTATTGAGTGCACTGTTAGGCTTTCTACTCCATTTTCCTCTGATTAAATAATAGATGTCATTATAACATAACAGCTCCAGATACACCATAAATTTAATGTGTGTGTGTGTGTGCGTGCGTGCGCATGCGCCATCATTGTTTGATGTCTGTTTTCTATGTAGGCATAGGATAGCTGGTTGGACAGGAGCTGGTGAGCAAGGGGAATGCAACAAGCTCCAATATCTGCTTTGGTATAGTTTCTCCAGCTGGATACCCTTCCTGGTACTGA
Organism: Octopus sinensis; assembly: GCF_006345805.1. NCBI lineage: Eukaryota > Metazoa > Mollusca > Cephalopoda > Octopoda > Octopodidae > Octopus > Octopus sinensis. Next base: position 2,294 of record NW_021824114.1, on the reverse strand, counting down.
CTATTTGTCAGAGTGTGGACTGGGTGCTTTTTATGTGGCACTGGCACCAGTGAGGTCACCAGATAACTTGCAAGACAAAACCACCCCAAACGAGGTGGAGAGAAGGGTACTGATGGAGTGGCTTCATGTCAGGTGTTGAGAGGTTAAAGTATTAATTACAAGGACAAGAACAGGTGTTTTGCTGTAGAGGAAATACATGGTTGCCTCAGCAGGAAAAGAAAGATGATGGTGATGATGCATCAGAGCATACTCCCAAGTTACATGAAGGGGACTGGGTATCTTAATATACATATGCCCTTTATTTTTCATTGATTTGTTTTAGTCATTAGGCAGTGACCATGCTGGGGCACTACCTCGAGGAATTTTTGTTCCACACCAAGACTTATATTCTTTCTAAGCCTGGTACATATTATATTGGTCTCCCTTGTTGAACCACTGAGTCACAGGGATGTAAACACACCAATATCGGTTATCAAGCAGTCTTGAGGGACAAACACAACACAAGGCCACAAACACACACACAAACACGAGAGGCTTCTTTCAGTTTCCATCTACCAAATCCAGTCCAAGGCTATAGTAAAAGGTACTTGCCCAAGGTTCAACACAGTGGGAGTGAACCCGGAAACATGTGGTCGGGAAGCAAGCTTCTTACCACATGGCCATGACTGCACCTATACATGTATATACAGGGGTTGGACAAAATAATGGAAACAACTAGCATCATAATTTTAAACTAACTATAAAACTGCCAAAAGCTTGTTTATTTTTATGTGTTTTTATTTATTATTAGTGTTGCTAAATATGCTTTGCTAAAATTGCTGTTTATTTTCAGATATCATCAGAAAAAGGTAATTAAAATTAATTAAAATGACAGATCTATTGGACTTTCAAAGAGGTCAAATTGCTGGTGCTCATATGGCAGGGGCTAGCATAATGAAAACAGCCTAAATGTTTGGTGTATCAAGAAGTACTGTCTCAAAAATATTGACAGATTTTGAGAAAGAGGGAAAAACCTCCTTGTCAAAACAAATCTCGGGAAGAAAACCAAAACTTTCAGATAGGGACTGGTGGACTCTTATACAAATTGTTAGAAAGGATCACAAAAGTACAACTCCCAAAATTACTGCAGAGCTTAATGTCCACCTCAAGAACCCTATTTTCACAAAAACTATTTCCTGGGAGCTGCACAAAGCTGGATTTCACAGTAGGGCTGCCATCAGAAGACCACTACTATCAAAACAAACATTGCAAAGCATTTAAAGTGGAGTAAAAACAGAATTGGTCCCTAGAGCAGTGGAAGAAAGTTATTGTTTCAGACATGTCATCCTTTACCTTATTTCTGACCACTGGCCAAGTATACATGTGGAGGCAGCCAAAAGAAGCGTTTGACCCAGACTGCCTTCTTGCAACTGTTAAACATGAGGAGGGTCTCCGATGATCTGGGGGTGGGAGTGGGGCTATATCTTGGAAATTCGCTGGCCCAATGGTTTCCCTTCATGGCAGAATTAATAATCAAGACTATTTAAGCTTTTTATCTGATCAAATTCATCCTATGGTTGCGGAATTGTTTCCTGAGAGAAACGCAATCTTTCAGGGTGATAATGCACCAATTCTCACAGCTAAAGTTGTTACTGAATGGCACAAGGAACATACTAGTGAAGTTGAATATCTTATCTGACCAGCACAGTCCCCAGATCTCAATATTATTGAACATTTATGGTGCATTTTAGAATAACAAGTAAGGAGTCAATATCCTCCACTATCATCGCTAAGCTCCATGCGGCTCCAGCAGAAGGTAATGGCAAACTTCTGTTGACTCTTACGCCACAACTTTCTCCCACTCTTTCTTCCTGCATATTGCAGCTCACCTGTGACGGACCAGCGTCCCGTCCAGGTGGGGAACCTATACGCCAAGGAAACCGGGTAACTGGTCCTATGAGCCAGACATGGAACAAACAAAAAAAACCATCATCACTACAAGAACTGGAGACAGTTTTAGCTGAAGAATTGACAAAAAGTCCATTGGAAACAATTCAAACTTTGTACAAATCCATACCTCGTAGGATTCAAGCTGTAATTACTGCCAAAGGCAGACCTACTACTCATTAAAGTAAATTTGTTCAAAATTTTAAGGTGTTTCCATTATTTTGTCCAACCACTGTATGTATGTGTGCGTGTGTATATGTATATATATATGTATATATATGTATATATATATATATACATATGTATATATATGTATATATATATATATATATTGTATATGATTGATTGATTGATTGATTGATTCTAGT
>NW_021824113.1:0-19599 GCF_006345805.1 Octopus sinensis | reverse complement strand
GTATATATACATACATATATATATGTATATATATGTATATATATATTTATGTATATATATATATATATATATATATATATATATATATATATATATATATATATACACGTATATAATGCACTCCGATATATGCTGACCACATATGACTTAGGTGGTATTTCCAATGAATCCAAACGATATGGAACTCTCGCAGCGCGCCGACATTTTGTTGTGTGAGATTAAATAATCGAAGACAATCAGAATTCAATATGTTTTCAAGAATGGTATTCCGAGAACAAGATGGTATTTTCGCACATTGTTTAGGCGAAATTCTAATGAAAGAAGCATAGCATCGACATTTTCCCCCTCTGTCGCTGTTATGCGATATAACGGCTTCCAATTTCATGCTTTAGTTCACTCCGAGCATACATAAATGCTTACATATATGCATAGATACGTGCCTTTATAGATACACATAGGCACACATATGTGTATGTTCACGTATGTCTGTGCCATTATTTATACACATACATATTAGTATATATATATATATATGGCGGCGAGCTGGCAGAACCGTTAGCACGCCGGGCGAAATGCGTAGCCGTATTTCGTCTGTCTTTACGTTCTGAGTTCAAATTCCGCCGAGGTCTACTTTGCCTTTCATCCTTTCGGGGTCGATAAATTAAGTACCAGTTATGCACTGGGGTCGATATAATCGACTTAATCCGTTTGTCTGTCATTGTTTGTCCTCTCTGTGTTTAGCCCCTTGTGGGCAATAAAGAAATATATATATATATATATATATAAGCACACTTATTTGGATTAATGCATATATACATATGTATCTATCTATGTACGTATATGTATATGAATGTATATATATATATATGTGTATATCTAGGTATATATACAAATGTATGCGTATATGTATATAATTAAGAGAAATAAACTGTATTAAGTAATTCAATATTGAATTACATTATCTATGTTATATAGAAAAAATTTAAATATACTATAATAAATATTAGTCAAAAACTCACTAAATTCAAACCACAGACACACAGACACACATATATATATAGTCGTACAAGTAAAGTTATTCAGAGCGGCGCCCAAGCATGGCTACAATAAAAAGAAAAACTGAAGCAAGGACAATTTAAAACACATGTATATGGCTACGTTGCCTGTCCAGGAACCAGTCTACGTGAGTCCAAATACTTGAATGTATGTTGAAAGATTGTCTTAACCGGTTTGCTCGCGGACAGTTGATTTCTGTAGTTAATATCAGTGTTTTGACTTATTTTCAGCAGGTAGGCATACTTAGTATGCCCTTTGATTAATTTTAATCCTTCGGCTATATATAGGTGTTTTCGCTCAATAAACACTTACAACGCCCGGACTGGGAATCAAAACCGCGATCCTACAACCACAAGTTCACTGCCCTAACCACTGGTCCATTGCGCCTTCACACACACACACACACACACACACACACATATATATATATATCCATATGAATATATATTCACATATATGTGCAGACTTGTAAGTTTGCGCTTCCAACTGGTTAGGTCTACACGTGTCTCCATTCTTTCAATACAGTAGCGATTTCCTGAGATTGAACGAGAAATGGAATCACTGTGATAATGGATCGCAGCACACTTGTACTGCTCAGTACCTAGTCACACACCGAAGCGACTTGACGAGCTCTCACCTGAAACAGCAGGTTGTACGCCAGAGATTCCCTCTTTTTGAAGGATTCTATGATAGAAGCTCGGGGTTCCTGACATGCATAAATACATAAACATATTTATACATACATTTAAACATGCACACACACACAACACACACACACACACACACACACGCGCGCGCGCGCGCACATACATACACATATCAGAATAAATATAAAACTGAATGTTAATATTTTGAATGCATTTAATACGCACTTTTTTCTTACTTATGTAAGATAACCGTTACTTAATACAACTTTCTTCAGTCGTTTGTTCAAATCATACATCCGTAAACGAGCATCATTCGTTCCCCTTACTTCTCTTACGCATAGTTCCATTAGTGGAGGCGCAATGGCCCAGTGGTTAGGGCAGCGGACTCGCGGTCGTAGGATCGCGGTTTCGATTCCCAGACCGGGCGTTGTGAGTGTTTAATGAGCGAAGTCACCTAAACCTCCACGAGGCTCCGGCAGGGATGGTGGTGATCTCTGCTGTACTCTTTCACCACAACTTTCTCTCACTCTTACTTCCTGTTTCTGTTGTACCTGTATTTCAAAGGGCCGGCCTTGTCACTCTCTGTGTCACGCTGAATCTCCCTGAGAACTACGTTAAGGGTACATGTGTCTGTGGAGTGCTCAGCCACTTACACGTTAATTTCACGAGCAGGCTGTTCCGTTGATTCGGATCAACCGGAACCCTCGTCGTCGTAACCGACGGAGTGCTTCCAGTTCCACTAATTTATAATAATTTTCTGGCTGCATTTTACTGAATGCTTCACTCAGACAGCTGAAGATGTACCTTATGATGTTCAGCTGACTGAAGTTCGAACAGAAGTAGGTCCTGCATATTTTAAGATTTCAGATTTAATATTCTTCCAATGCGCAGTATAATTCTATTGAATTTCAATGAGACCTTTAAACATAATGGTAATTTGTGAAATTATCATTATTGGTGAAAATTCAAATAAGTGCAATTGAAAAAAAAAAAGGGAAATTTTAAATTTTTATATTTTAAACTTTTATGGAATTTCATACAGAATGAATATTAGTATCCCAGACGTCGTTTCGGTGTTTGTAGGTGACGTAGCATATCTAAAATTGATACCACAGCATCCATTAGGAGAATGGTGTTTTGTAATATTACAGATAGTTTGATTGGTCGACGTATTTCAAACCGAGAGAGAGAGAGAGAGGGGGAAAGAAAGACAGAGAGAAAGTGATAGAGAAAGGGAAAGAGATATAGATAGATAGAAAGAGGTGAGAGAGAGGGGGATAGAGAGAGAGAGAGAGAGAGAAGCATTAAAATGCCAGTGTTGCGACAGAAAATTTAAAGTTGTGTCATGGCTGACAGTTTTGCCATTAGAACGAACAGCGTTCACGCGACGTATTATAATAGTCTTATGAAGAATAGGATTTTTGTGAGTTAGCTAAGAGGTTGATCGCTTGATGGAATTCAGACGATTTCGAAAACACCCAGAATGCAATGAAATGTTATAAAGAATGGAAGTTGCTGTCATAGATGACAGTTCTGTAGTTAAGCAGAAGCAACCCCACCCCCGAAATCTCTTACAATGTGCATGGGATGGTGTTTTGTTATTTTGCCAAGAATTTCCACTTGTTGATGCAATTGTGTGAATGAATTGGCAGTAATTATAGAAATTGCTATAACAGCTTCATTTAATGAGATCCTTGACAAGTAAATGACATTTTCGGTGCTGAATGTGGATGTACAAGAAATAGTGTCAACAAAGATTCTAAGATTCGCTTTCAGGTTTTGCAGTGTCAGTCATATCTCTCAGGCCTGTGCTGTTATATGGCGAAAGAACGAGAGACACAGAGAGAGAGAGGGAGAGACGGAGGACAAGTGGAAGAGAGGGAGAAAGAGAGAGAGAAAAGACTATGGGTATACAAAAACGTATGACAGCTAATCGATAGTATGACACTAGTGGCATAGGATAATATTGTTTAGAAGCATATCGTGGCACCGTGGTTAGATATATATCATGGAATCTGTCTTATATTAAATCAATGACGTGCGTTGAGAATAAAGAAACAATATGAATCAAAAATTGTATTTTAACTGATTGTTCAAAGACTCAAAGACATAAATAAATAAATACAAATAAAGAATTTCAGTGAAAGAGACACAGCACTGACATTTCTACTGGTCTTTGAAAGATTTTTACAATTCCAAGTCCTACTTCGATTTATTTTGAATGCTTACACTCGTAATCAATAATATCGAATTTCAATGAGAATTTTTAGCGAATGGGAATATGCGTTCTCCAAGTGAGTTTCACAGGTTGATAAAGATTAAACTGACAGTGAAGACATCAAAATTCTATGAAAGTTGTGCCGAATAAGTATTTTCTGTCCCAGATGACAGTTTGGTCGTTGTATGGAACGGAGCTCATCTAAAATTCTTCGTGTTGCATCGATTATAAGAACGGTATCTTATGATATTACCGATAGCTTGGCTTTTCAATGTAATTCAAGCGAGAGGAAAAGCATCAAATTTCTATTACATCTACAGAAAATGTAATGCAGTGTCATAGCTGACGGCTCTGTCAGTCGATGGAACCGCGCTCATTGAAATTAAATTTTATATATTATAATAGACTTTCGACGAATGGAAATTTGTGACTGCACTCAGACGTTGATCGTTTGATGGATAACGTCCAGGATGCAATGAAATGTTATATAGAATAGAAATTCTGTGATAGAATGACAGTTCTGTAGTTAAATAGAAGCGACCACCCAGAAATCTTTAACAATGCATTTTGGGATAGAATGGAATGAAATTTTTCGATTTAGCCTATATATTCCAATAGTTTGATGTGATAATGCAAATGAGTTGGTAGTAAATATAGAAATTGCTAGAACAGTTTTACAGAATGTGAATCTTGACAGTTAAATGACATTTTCGGGGCTAAAAGTTAAAGCAATGTCATCAGATTTACTATGATTCACTTACAGATTTTGGGAATGTCGCTCATATATCGGTGTTCTGTCGTTAAATAGACAGTAGGTCTAGGCTAATACGTTCTGTGACAGGTAATCAATACTGTGGCACTCTTAGCGTCTGAAGAAAATGTAAAACTTACTGTTGTATTGAAATATCTCGCTCTGCCTTGGAAAGATGTACAGGGTGTGCCAAAGGTAACTGTTTCATAAATATTAACCAATCGGAAATAAGGGGGAGAAAATGTGTCAAGCCCTTTTGCCAAAAAATGGGGGTTTTCTGTCATCGATTATGCTTTTACTTCTGCTTGTGTTAGTGACTTACTGCGGCCAAACTGGGGCACAGCTCTGAGGGAATTTAGTCGAAAGAACTGAAACTAGAACTTGTTCATTTCTTTTTGAGGCCTTTTACTCTGGTACTTAGCCACAGAGATGTAAACAAACCAGCAGCGTCGAGGAAAAGAAACACAAAGAAATGTGTGATATATATACGTATAAATATATATATATATATATATATGAATATGTATATAAACATATATATACATACATATACACATATATATATACACATATATATATATACATACACACACACACACACACACACACACACATATATATATATATATATATTCTAATTAGTTTTTAAAAACATGTAGAGGGTGTGCTAAAAGCAATTGCCTCGATCATCTTAACCAATTGTTGCTATGTAGTACAAGGTTCACTTCCCAAGCATATGCTTTCGGTCCCAGTTCTATCGCATGGCACCTTACACAACTGCCTTCTGCTATATTACAAAATCCCCGGGGCGATCAAAGCCTCCTCAGTGCATTCGGTTGATGAAAACTGAAAGAAGCCCATCAATTATATATATATACATACATACATGAACACCACGCGCAAACCCACCCACCCATATATATATATATATATAGTCAGTGTGATGATGTATATAATCGTCTTATAGGGAAATATTTACCCAAATTACTCTGGTTTAATATATATTTTCAAGAGTTGTTTCTTCAATGAATATACAACAAAAATATTAAGTATTATAAAATATGAAAATGGAAAGATTTAATGGCTATAAATTAAATTATTAATTAATTAACATTGCCTACAATTGTTTCAATTCAAATTACAAAACAAAACAGACAGTAAAATAAGTTTGCATTTTGAAGATCTTGTGTGAAATATCTTCAGGGCAAAGAACATTACGGAGTTTACATACTGAGTCTGTAGGAGTATCTCAACTGAAGATATTTCACGTAAGGTCTTCAAAATTTAAACTTAATTTATTATATAGGTTTTGTAATTGTTATTGAGTCTCAATTGAAACAATGGTAGGCAATGTTAATTAATTAATAAATCAATTTATATCCATCATATCTCTCCATTTTCTTATTTTACTTTTGGTATATATAGGTATATGTGCATAAAAGCAAAAACAAGTAAAATCACTGATATCAGATGTGGGAAAAGAGCGCAGCGATATGTATTACTACCGCTTTTTTGCACAATATGTACTATCTTCACACCTGTTTCTGAAACAGCTGTAAAAGCCTTTCTGCATATGTGTTTGCATCCTTCCACCTTATGGCCTACAATCATGCAACGACTTAATCATCATAGATATAAAGATATAAATGTCATGAGCTAACCTGGTACTAGTAGTTTTGCATGTTTAGGCTTCTATCCTAATATGCACGTGATTGACTGATTGACAAGCTGCCTCTGTCCGGTCGTCAGATGGTAGCTATAACATCCCTGTTTTAGTTGTAGTTTTATATATTTTATCTTTTTACTTGTTTCAGTCATTAGACTGCGGTCATGCTGGGGCACCGCCTTGAGGAAATATTAGTCGAATGAATAAGCCCCGTACTAATTTTGTTTTTAAGCCTGGTATTTATTTTTTTGCTACCTTTTGCCGCACCGCTAAGTTTCGAGGACCTAAACACACCTCACTAGCTGTCAATCGGTGATAGGGGGATAAGCACAGACACAAACATACACTCACACACTTATGTAGTGGGTTTCTTTCGGTTTCCGTCTACCAAAACCACAAGTCACTCACAAGGCCTTTGTCGGCCGAGAATTATTGTAGAAGACACTTGCCAAAAGCGCCACGCAGAGGGACTGAACCTAGAACCATGCAGTTGGGAAGCAAGCCTCTTACAATACAGCCACGGCTGTGCCTATCTTCAACGTAATGCTTAGTTAATATATTCAGTTCGCCAGTTTAGAGCCAGTTAATACACCAAACCCTGAATACTGAAATTATTTTCTGAAAATGCTTTAAAGAACGAAAGCGACAACAAGTGTTTGAAATTCTCAACATACAGTGTACGCTACCAACCAAGCAGCCATTTTTACAAAACAAAAAAAACAAAGAAAATGTGCTTTAGAGCTCATAAATATTTGATAAAAACCAAAATTATTACGCGCTGTTGTTACTGCTACTGCAAGGAGAAATGGTCGACAATCACTCGAGAAGAAGAGGAAAGAGAAATGGTTATGAAAAGATTTCAAGAACTGAAGAATTCGAATATAATTGGATAAGCGAGAACCAGTTTCGCCAATAGGGATATAGTATTCTCAAGTGAAATCTGTGAAAATAATTCCATTCACACAACTAAGGGACGTACAAAATTTGATTGCCACAATCAGCGATTTAGTAAGGACAAAGAACTCCATCGTTTGCGACGTGCATTCAGTTGTTAGATCAGGTGAATCACCTGATAATATCTAAATAGTATGTATGGCGGTGGGCAGGCGGAATCGTTAGCACGCAGGGCAAGATGCTAGGAGTATTTCGTTTGTCGTCATGTTCTGAGTTCGAATTCTGCCGAGGTCGACTACGCGTTTGATCCCTCCGAGGTCGAAAAATACGTAACAGTTGAATACGGTGGTCGATGTAACCGACTTACTTCTCCCCCAAAATATTGCTGGCCTTGTGCCAAACTTTGAAATCAATTTTTCATTAGTATGTAATTGGTTGGGTATTCGACGGAAACGTCTATCCTTACCGACATTCTCACTATAAATCTGCGTGACTCATTGTGACAAAGCAAGAGGTTTGAATGACATAAATAATCCACCCGACCGCATTTCACACAGCTTCTGCCAACCCTTGACAAAGCAGGGACCAATCTGAGGGTAAGGAAAAGCACACTTGCTCAATATATGATGTGGAGATATCGAACCCTGAAGGACCCACACCCTCTGGATCACCGCACGCAATGCAATGCAGAAAAGAAGGAGGCGGAGAAGGAAGGTACGCATGATGCTGGGAACGAGGCAATTTTAACTCTGTTCCATGCGTCCTCGGGGCTGAGAACGGAAATGGTTCGAAACAGCTGTAGCAGTAGCCATGCTTTCACTCCTAGATCCTGCTGTATCTGTAACCTCACTGTCGTCTGCCGTCCTTTTCCATTTGCTTTTCCTGGGTAGGTGGCCCTACTGTAGCATCTGCCACCGCATGTGTACAACTAGAGATTTTGGCGTGCACTACCAGGCTAACTAATCCATTCTCGGTTCACTTAACGGATTGATAGTGAAGTTTTCTTAAGACCTACATATCAACACAGACCCCTCCTAGCTACATGTACTTGCAGGTGGCAATCACTGGAATCGTCACTTGTCCGCACAGTTGCGCAAGGTGCAGGCCAATATTCACAGCCATAATTAGATTATTGCTAAGACATCTGGAACATTATAGTAACCAGTGCTCAGGCTAGTAGCTTTACACCTCTTTTTCTCTCCTTCTTCCGCATCGAAGAAATGAAGAAAAAAAAACAGGCACATATGTCCATATACCCTGCCCCGGCCAACGAAACACACACCTTCCCAGAAAAGAATTTACAGCCTCCTGTAGCTTATATTTCAAGATCATATCGTTTAACCTTAGCGTTGAGGGAAAATGCAAGGATATTATCTCCCTTAGAGTTTTCGATTAAATGCATCGAGCATGATGTACTATCTTTTGTAACACACCTCAACCACTACCACGGCTTTTATGAGAGATGAATCAGGTTGAGATTCTCTTTTATCAACAACATTAACAAATGCTGGAATGTTGTTGCTGGCGTCGCTTCTGCCGTTCGTGCTATTTTATTTCAAGCGTACGAATCATCCTGACTTTATGGTATAATATTTTTTATGTCTGTAAGTTATATCCTTGTGTTCGATTTTCATTTTTCGTTCTGCAATAATTTGAGCTGGGTTTGTTTAAGTTATTGCAACTAAGAGAGACTGGTGTGCGACAGTTTATGACCAGTCTATTATAGCCAGCTTCCAACACGAGCATACATGCACACACAAGTATGTATGTATTATATATATATATTTTTTTTGTGTGTGTGTATACATAAATATATACATAGCTTTGGAGATAAAAGCAGGATAAATAGAACTCAAAACGTTAGAATATATATATGTATGTATATGTATATATATATATATATGTATGTATATAATATTATATATATAATATATATATATATATATATATATATATATATATACACATATACATATACGTATGTGTGTATGTATAAATAAAGAAATATTATATATAATATTATATTATATATAATATATATATATATATATATATATGTTGTTATTAATACTTAGCAGAAGCAAGAAAATGACTCAAAGACCGGGAGTTTCTTGCATGAATGTTTGTGTGTGCTGATATTTCAATATATAATATATATAATACATATCAATGTATACGTATCTTATCTAAACTTGTGTATATATATGTATATATACATCTATATATACATATATATATAATATATATATATATATATATATATATATATATATATATATATATATATATATATATATATATATAAAGCACCCGTACACACCACAAATATATTACTAATGGCTCGTCCTTAAAAGTATATACTCCCTGTCTAAAATCTGAACAGAAAGCAAAAACGACGGAATTGTGTCTCTGCCCCCCCAGGAAATGGCGGAGTCTTTGAAACCTCCCGGTGTCCTGTGGCGGTAAAAATGAATAAAGGAAAACCAATTTTATTTCATAAGGCATACCTGTCATTATATAATTTTGTGAAAACGTGACTGTTCACAGCGAATAATGAAAAACAGAACAACGACGACGATAATAATAATAATAATAATAATAATAATAATAATAATAATATAATAATAATAAAATAATAATAATAATAATAGCCTCAATAGTAAGAGTATATAATCAGAGAATACTAAAAAATAGAGAGGAAAATGATGACATTTCCTTTATTACATATAATCAGATTTCGTTGGATATTTTTTGTCTTTTACGACAGAATGGAAAGTTTTGAATGAAAAGCAATATGGCGAAATTATCGACGTATAGCTGACATCTTTTTAGTAAATTCTGTTGGAACATCTTGTTCATTAGACAGGATCGTAACATATCGAAAATAATAAAATAATCTTCGATTATTGTTACTGACAGAAATTCGTGTCAGAAAGTAAATGCTGTATAGAAATGAAAAACAGAGGTAAATAAATAAAAAAAAAAACCGAAAAAAAGATATAATGCAAAAGCAAAAATTTCTCAAAAGAAACTACAAAATATAAAAAAAAAGCTCTTTCCAAAAACGCAACTGTTATATACGGACACACACGAACGTAAATTTTTCCTCCACACATACATATTTGCACTTATGCATTTTATACAGACATACATTACGGAAAATGAAATAATTCGAGAGTCGGAGTGAGTCGACATTTTCATCTGCAAACATAAAAATCAGAAGACTTCATTCTAATTCCTTGGTTTCTATTAGAATGGATAGAAGTTTGAGTGAAAGAAAAATGGTGGAATTATTCTAAGTTTAGCTGACATTTTTGGTGATTAGATAGAAAGGGAAAAAAATCTACATTTATTGTTTTATGTTTTATATTGTGGTTTATTTTTTTTTGTGTTCTGTTCTTCGAAAATTTTCTATTATAAGGTTATAATGTCGGGAAGACCTTTTTATATATACAGAATGGAAATGTGTTTTCAGATTATACGAAATGGAAGCAGAACGTTAGAAATTAACTTTCGTTTCTGGTTATTATAGCAGTCAGTAGTGAACTTATTGAAAACTACAAGAATAGTTAGTAGTCAGTAGTTAGAAGACTACAGTGGATTAGGTTTACATTTTACTTTTTTTATTTTTAAGTAAAATGAACAAACAGAAAAGAAAGAAAATGTTACATTAGGTTAAGCTTCGAATTATCTGGAAATGGCAAAATCATTTAGTGTGCATTCAGTCGTTGATAAATAGAATTATAAATTCTATCTAAGGCTATTTAGTTTTCTACCTGACTCGACAAAATGAGTAGCTGGGTCAATTTAATAGACTAGATGGACGGTTAATTCAATATTGACTGTCTTGGTTCAATTTAATACTACGACTCAATTTAATGGGCTATGTCTCGGCTCACTTTAATGCGTTATACCTTGGCTCAATTTAACCCAAAGTTCCTTGCCCTTGGTTCAGTATAATCAACTATAACTTCGTTGTTTAACTGGATTATACTGTGACTAAGTTTAATGGATTACGTCTGTGCTCAATTTAATCAACTCAACATTGGCTCGGTGAAACGGATTATGGCTTGGCTGATTTTAATAGGCTATCGTTTGGCTCAATTTAATTTATTGTAGTTCGGTTCAACTTAAACCTTGTTACAATTTTATCGATTATACATTATCTTATTTTAAAAGACAATGCCTTCATTCAATCCGGTAGTCTACATCTCGTCTCATCTAAATTAGATTGCCTCAAGTTAATGGAATATAACTGACTCAATTTAATCTACCTTATCTCGGCTCAATTTGATCGATTATACCACCGCTCATTTAAATCCATCTGATTCAACATAACTCACTATATCTTTGTGTAATTCAATGGGTTACGGTTATACTACATGTATCTATTTGGATATATATTTCTACATGGATAATAAAGCGAATGGTTTACACCTGGAAGTCTGTCTGTCTGTCTGTCTGTCTATCTATCTATCTATTTATCTATCTATCTAACTATCCATACATACATTCATATGTACATCCATACTTAGAGTAACGCTCAAATATTCCACCCGATCTATAAACTTATAAGATTATTTTGTGGCTCCTGTATTCCCCATCACAGGATGGGACGCCAGTGTGCCGCACTGATTACTTCATTTGGCCAGATGAGTGAACAGAAACAATGTTATGCTCAAAAATACGACGCACCACTCGGTCCAGGAATCGAAACCACAATCTTACGATCTTCAAAGCAACGCACTAACTCCGAAGCCACCAACCTCAATCAGATATGCATGCAAATAAGTATAGCGTCTAATTTCAATAAATGATATATGCATAGCTTTTATCGTTTACTTCTATATTTTACATGCTTGGGCACTAGAACTTCGAAGGTATTTTGTTGAATGAACCAATCCTCACCATATTTTTAAAGCCTGGTACTTTTCTATCGGTCCCTTTAACCGAACCGACAGGTTATATGGACATGTATAAACCATCAGCGGTTATCAAGCATTCGTGAGAGACGAACACATATATAATGACGCAAACACATACACATACACACATACGACTGACGTCTTTCAGTATTTGTCAAGGAAATAGAGTCACAAATTTTGGTCAGCTTCAAATAATGGTAGAAACATTTGTCCTCGCCGTCACGTACTAGGACTGAATTCAAAACCATACAGTTCAGAAGCAAGCTACATACCACATAGCCACGGCTCTACCTATGTATGTATGTATGTATGTATGTATGTATGTATGTATGTATGTATGTATGTATGTATGTATGTCTGTATGTATGTTTATATGTATGTATAATATATATATATATATATATGATGAAGGGGATTTTTCCTTGTGTCTTGTACTCTGTTTTTTCGTTGTTAAAAAAAATGGTCCGATTCATACTGTTTTTACGTTTTCGTTTCTCGTTGAGTTCTACGTCTATTTGTGGTGTCCTGTACACACGTATATATATTTATATATGCATGTATATATACATGTAGATGTAGGTAGGTACATATATGTTTGTATGCATGCATATATTTTATTTATTACACTATTATATATATATATATATATATATATATATATATATATATATATATGCTTGCATGTATGTATAGATATATATATTCCAACCATTACTTTCTAGCACCACCTAGTAAATTACTATTTACTAATCTTCCCCTCCTAACGAAGGAAGCCGTATTAAGTCGATTACGTAATTCTGAATTCCGAGAAAACAAGTGGTCACGTTCACAAAAAATAGAAACTATGCATTGCTTACTTCCCCTACCTTTTTTATGCTCGATGTGAATTTATTTGAAAATATAAATATCTATGTTTGCACATATGGTTTTATCTTCCGCATATTTTCAGTTCCTGCATGTTTACATATAAATGTATATTTATTTATATCAAGCCTAATCGCTTTCATCTGCTTCGCTATCTCCTATACACAGACACATATGTATATATGCATGTACATATATGTTTATATCTATATACATATATATACATACATATGTGTATATACAAATATATATGTAGATATACACACACACATATATATACGTATATATATATATATATATATATATATATATATATATATATATATATATATATGTATCTAATATGTATGTATATATGTGAATATGTTCACAACCTATGTTCTATTGTTTCTCAGTTGCAAATATTTTTATACGCTGCACCATTTCAAAGCAAATACCAATCACAATATGGTTAAACTGTCATTGATTTCATTCGAAAAATATCAATTCTTTGTTCGATATCCCTCTGGTGGGATGGTGTTTTGTTATGGCTGTAGTTGTTACAAAATTATTTTATCATGGTTAGATGCTATTTCTTCTGTGGAATATATATATATATATATATATATAGCACTAACACGAAAGGCACGCATATATGTACATAGACGCACACACACACACTGTATATCATGTTATATAGACTATCATATTATATATGTATATATATATATATGTAATATATATATATACCACATATTTATATATATATACACGCATATATATATCAGTATCTATATGTATATATCTATCTATCTATCTATCTATATACACACTATATATATATACATATTTATATCTATATCATATATATATATATATACATATATACATACATATATATATATATATGTGCATGTATGTATGCACTCACACACATACACACACATATGCAATCGTATATTACTTGATTTGCGTTTTATAAAGAGACGTTAGAGAAAACAATGTACGAAGCGTAGCATTTATATATTTATATTAGCCGACGAGCAGTTAAAGTGACACAAGGGCTTAAAGTTTCGTGATAATGCACTTATCATATCATTTGATAAACGCATTGATACGAACTCTGGTCCCTTGTGTCACTGTAACTTCCATGCAAATATGTATGCACATATCTTTATGCGCATGCATACCTGCATATATACATCGTAGTGGTTTTCAGATACACATCATACATAACTACTTATATATGTATATGTATATATATATGTACATATATATATATATATATATAATATATATATATATATATAATATAATATATATATGTACATATATATATATATATGCAAAGATTCACATGTACAAACACACACACACATACATACACATATATTCGTATAGAATATTTATGTATTTACACAGACATACATGCTGACATGTATACATGTATATATTTTTATATATATCCATTAAAATATATGTATTCCTGTCTATCTATCTATCTATATATATGTATATACATATATGTATATGTATACATATATATATATATATACACGTAGAGAGAGAGAAAGAGAGAGAGAGAGAAAGCGTGAGGGAGAGAGAAATAGATAAAGAAAGAATATGTAAAAACATATTGGCTGGTAAATAGGTAAAAGAAAAAATATTCGTAGATAAATGAGTCGGACTGAAAGACAGAGAAAACGAAGAGAAATAAGATAGAGTGCGTAAGAGAGAGGGAGAGAGAGAGAGAGAGAGAGGGAGAAAGAGAAAGAGAGCAAAAGATAGTAAGAAAGAGAGTGAGCGATTTTGTTGAAATTTGGGAATAGCTGAGTACAAAAGTTTGAACTAGAAAAAAAAAAATAACAGTACATAAAACACAGTTAAAGTTCCCGTGTAATAATAATAATAATAACAACAACAACAACAATAATAATAATAATAATAATAATAATAATAATAATAATAATAATAATAATACTGGTAATGGCTATTGTAAAAATCTCTAAAAGAGAAAAGAACCGAAAACAAAATGGCGGCCAGAGTGCAATGTTTGCTTCCGGTAATTGCAACAAGGCTTATTCAATATAAAAATAACTTGTGTGGATTAAAGGGTCAACATATAAACACAAATCTCTGCCGACGTATTATATTTAGGTTTGAAATCCACTCAACAAGGGAGATAACGATTGTATGACGTCAGATCTTGTGTATTTTTGTTCGATTCGCTCTGATTTTCGTTTGATTTCATCCAGTTCGATCACAATTTTATTTGATTGGTTTCGTCCGCTTTAGTAACGACAGTTCATGCCGGTTAGTTCTGGTTTTAACCTGGTGATGTTTACAATAATTGTTTGTTTGGTTTTTTTTTGTGTGTGTGTGTGGTTTTCATTTTGGCTCTTTTTAAGTTTAATTATTTATTTTTGGGCTCCTGTTTACCCTTAATTTTTTTATTGCTTTATTTTTATTTTAATTATTATTTTTTTTTATTGTTTGCAAAAAGGGGAGAACTGGAGCCTGAAAAATCAGTGCTAGATTTCAGAAGACAGCGTTACAGTGAAATGATGAAGACGGTGGCGAAATTGATGGGGAGGATAATGATGAGTGTAAAGATGATGGTGATGATGATGTTGCTGCTGATGATTTTAGAGGTGGCGATTGTAAAGTTGGTGGCAGTGTGGATGATATTAATGATGATGATGATGATGCAGGTGATTATCATGATGATGATGATGGTGATGATGATGATGACAATGGTGATGATGATGATGATGACGATGGTGATGATAATGATGACAATGGTGATGATGATGATGATGACGATGAGATGATGAGGATGACGACGATGATGAAGACAAAGGCGATGGCGATGATGCTGCTGTTTCTGCTGATCATGATGATGACGACGATGGCGGAGACATTAATGATGAGGATGATGTTGACGATGATGATGATGAATGATGATGATGATGATGATGATGATGAAAATGATGATCATAGTGGTGGTGGTGGTGATGATGATAATAATTGTAACGACATAAATGAGAGCAAAGAAGATGGTGTTCTTCATGCCAAAATTGATGAGACCGAAGTTGTGGCGGTGATGTTAATGTTGATGGCAATGGTAATTGTAACGTTTCTTAGAAAGATACTGCTTTAAAAAATTTGAGGGCACTGTAAAAAATTGAACAGTGCCCTCAAATTTGAAATCCTGAAGTACTGTACTGAAGAGCGAGAATGATAGAATGGAAATGTGGTTTTTGCATTTTTCATATTTATCTAACTCCGAAACGCGTCCACAGTTAATCTAAACCGAGTGAATTCGTTATTGTTTTCTCTTTGCCTACGTGTGTTGTTGAGTTTTGTTATCTGGGAGATTTTCTTATGGTAGAGAAATAGTTAGTTTTGGTTGTTATTTCTAAATTTCGGTATGTGGTGAAGCAAAGTTTTTGCTGAGCCCTAATTATAATTATACTCATAATTATAAAAATTCTTGTTTAAGTTTACCGATAATGGTTCTTTTAACATGCTGAACTACTTGGTAAAATTATTGATTATTAATTAATTAATTAATTAATTATTTTTACCCTTTACTATTATTTATAATATATATATATATATATATATATATAGATAGATAGATAGATAGATAGATAGATAGATAGATAGATAGATAGATAGATAGATAGATAGAGAAAGAAAGACTCCTGTCCACTCTCCCACCAAATAGATTAAATTTGGAATGCCTTGATTATTTTTACGCCAGTTCACTCAACCGTGTCGGCCATGTTTTTAGATGCGAAATATACTCCCGCGTGACAGTATCTCACGCACCTAGCGGGAAATGTAGAAAAGGTTATAAACTTAATCAGATGTTCATTCTCTACAAACACTTGACAGAAGATTCAGAGCATTGATTGTTTGAACTTGTTCAGTCAACTGTGTCAGCCTTAACGACGTCAAACACTGTCACTTGATACGAACACACGGACGTAGCGGGCAATCATGTGACTATCTCCTACCAATCAAATCCTATTCGAAATATATACTAATTTAAGCCATCCACGAACTCCTTATAAAAGCAAGGCAAACTTCAAACACTTGTCAGATGCAAGGCAGCAGCGACATAAGCCACGTCTTTCTATTTGGACTTTTTGAAGATCAGTGTAAAATGTGAAAACGGTTAGCGCTTCAAATATATTAATAAAAATATTCTAAGTAATCTGAGTGCATTTTCAACTTCTATTTCTCCTATATGTGTGTATATATACCTATATATCTATATATATGTGTGTGTATATATATATGTGTATATGTGTGTATACATATGTATATATATATGTGCGTGTGCATATATATCAATATATATAAAGGGAAAGTTTACGAAAATAAACAAAAGACGAAGGCAGGTGGTGTACAAACAAACAAATGTATTAGTATAACGCTCAGGAATAGAAAAAGTATTTTACGTTTCAAGCCTACGCTCTTCCACAGAAAGATACACAGAAAAAGAAGGAGAGAAAAAATGCGTGTATATATATATATATATTATATAATATATATATATATATATATATATATATATATATATATCCAGCGTTCACTATTTCCCCTTGTTCTAGTCTAACGACTCTCCGTGTTTGTTTTCGTTCGGTTTTCTTGTATGCACTGTCCTGCTTTTGTTCCCAACTTTGATCCTCCATAAATCATAAATTTTATTTTAGAATGTATGGGAGCAACTTTCTTTCAAAACTCATACTCTCGATGAATGACGGAAATGAGGAGTAGATATACCCCCGACAACTGATAAAGAGTCGTTATTCTGTGTTTATTTGTCCCGTTTTCGATTTTCTTCTCTCGTTGTTTACGAATTTAATTGGCTTGTCTACTTATTTCATGTTGTTTACACAGTTGGTGACGTCCTGTACCAATATATGCATACATATATATATTATTATTATATATATATATATATAATATATTACACACACACATATATATATATACATACAGGTCTCTATATATGTGTCTATATATTGATATATATGATACATAAAAATATCTCGATTCTTTTAATAATTGTGTATCTCCTTTATGTACCACATTTTTTGTCAAGTATACGCACGAACATTCCTCGTGTTTCCCTCATGTACTGCATATATACATGAATAAATAAGTAATATGCATGCATACCACATAGATGCATACATGCAAATTATTGATATATATATGTATATATATATAATATATATATCTATATTATATATATATATATTCATGTATATGTATATTTATGTATATGTATGTATGTATATATATATATATATATATATATAATATATAATTATATATAATATATATATATATATACATTCATTCACACACACTCTGTCATTCAGACACGCACTGACACACACATACAGTTATATTTAGCGTATCGTCTCCGTTCTCTGCAATTCTTGCTAACAGAAGCTGCATTTTGTCTGTGATGAATGGCAAATAATGAAAAAAACCCAACAAAAACAATAATATTAATAATTAGAATAACAACAACACAAACAACAATACTACAACTAATTTCTATTCTCACCTCAACCACCACCACCACACCACCACCACCATTATTAATATTAATTATTATTATTATTATTATTACTATTATTATTATTATTATTATTATTATTATTACTATTATTATTATTCATATTACCGTCATTGACTGTGTCGTTATTCTTCTTGCTCGCATACTAGTTTGTCATCCAGTATAGCAAGTTCATGAATTCACAATTAAAGTGCCTATTAATATTGCCACAATGAACAAGGTGCTGTATGCTTGAATTATTCACAATGGAATTGTCTAAGTAGCGACGTGTACTTATTTAACATTTCCCTGAACATACATCCGTATGCAACAATACTTGTGCACACCCACCACGTATATCGTTCTTTCTGTATGTCTGTCTGTCTGTCTGTCTATCTATCTATCTATCTATCTATCTATCTATCTATCTATCTATCTATCTATCTATCTATCTATCTATCTATCTATCTATCTATCTATCTATCTATCTATCTATCTATCTATCTATTTACCTACATACCTACCTCCCTACCTACCTCTCTCTATCTGTCTATCTGTCTATCTATATCTATCTATATCTATCTATATCTACCTACCTCCCTATGTATGTATGTATGTATGTATGTATGTATATATGTACGTACGTATGTATATATGTATGTATGTATGTATGTATGTATGTAGTATGTATGTATGTATGCATGCATGTTTGTATGTATGTATGTATGTATGTATGTATGTATGTATCTATCTATCTATCTATCTATCTATCTATATATATATATATATATATAATATATATATATATCTGTCAATGTATGTGTATGTATTAAAAATAATCTTTTTTGAATACATACACATCTTTATGTATATAAATATGTATAATTTATGTATGTATTATGTATGTACAAAAATACACTTAATTACGCATACGTACATACATACACACACCCATCTAAATGTTAGGGGTGATGTGGTCTAAGTGATTGTCTGATAGCTATGACTGGGGTCTCCTGCT
>NW_021824112.1:12500-19669 GCF_006345805.1 Octopus sinensis | reverse complement strand
AGAGAGAGAGAGAGAGAGAGAGAGAGAGAGAGCGGAGAGAGGGATATTAGTGGCGACTTCTGGTACTAAAGCTAGTATATACAATGTTAAGAACCCGAACCCTTCAAGAATAGTACACAGGGCTTGTACGTACCTTTCCTTCCAGCTGTTTCTTATAAAAGCCAAAGATTAAATCTGTCCTGTTATATGCATTCTTAGGCAAGCACTGCATGCCTTGCGTTCATGCGAGAGATGCCAAATGCTTATATATGTATATATATGTACAGGCATACCTCACACTACGTCGTTAATTGGTTCCAGGAGACACGACTTAAGTCGAATTTACTTGTCTCTAGACTAAACCGATAATAACCATTCCCTGTTCTGTACTTTATTTATGGATGCATTTTCAATTATACATCTTTATATATAAAAGTGAAGTTGTGTGAGTGTCTGTCTCCTACGATTTAGATTCCTAACTACTCCCACATTTTGCGGTGCAGTTTAACCAAAACCGGGTATCTTATAGTCGTGGTTCATATCGAGCCCTTCTGGGTATTAGCGCGCGTCTACGATGAGTCTACGATTTTAAAAAAAATTTACCATCATTTTTTTCCATTTTAATGCATTTTTCACTATTATTTAAGGGAAGTAACTCTCTAAAATGTTCTACGATGAGTCAACGATTAAAAAAAAATTTACCATAATTTTTCCATTTTAATGCATTTTTTTGCTATTTTTTGGCTATAACTCTCTAAAAATGCTATATAGTTATTTCCCTTACAAACCCGACAACGCCGGGCGAAAACTGCTAGTCTCTTATTATAAAAGGCAGATTTTATCTGCCTCCCTTTGTCAGTTATAGAAATCTACAATATAGGATTTCTTCAATTACAATTACCTAGCATTTTTAAGAGTAGAATGCATGGGTCATGCAGGCAGGTCCGGTTTTTAAAATTAAACTCCAATTAAGCAAAATTTACAGAAAACTCACATTCTGGTGTGTATGTCAAATGCTTTTCTTAGTCTGGTTTACAGCACACGCAACGCACACACACAGTGTGCAACGAATAAAGTGAAACTAGATGTAATATTTGTTTTGTCTATCACGCTGATAGATACATGAGTAAAATGTATGGCAAGCTAACAGATAAGAGTGAGTGAAAATGTTCTTGAAGAGAGTAAATAGCGACAGAGTGATTTGAGGAAGACTAAACTGAAAGTATGAAACAGTGTTTATGTATAAACAGACGAACTTATATAAACCCTTTCGTACCAAAACCGCCCGAATTTACCTATTCATATTTAAATGAGAATATCAGAGTAAATCTCTTTAGTACATTCGTGAAAACACGTATTAATTCGTAAACACTTCAAATACAGTTTTGTACAAAAATCGAAGTGTGTAATTTTAATTCCGTGAATTATGGGAGATTTTTTCCGAATTTGTTCCTATTGTGTTTTCAAAATTTGTAATTCTGACAAAAAATGGATACGAATTTCATTATATCAAGCAGCGAGTCAGAATTCGAAGGATTTCTACTGAAGACCTTCATAAATCTAAACTCTATGACCGAAAAAAAAAAGCATCTTTATATAAAAGTGAAGTTGTGTGTCTGTCTCCTACGATTTAGATTCGTAACTACTCCCACATTTTGCGGTGCAGTTTAACCAAAAGCGGGTATCTTATAGTCGTGATTCATATCGAGCCCTTCTGGGTATTAGCGCGCGTCTACGATGAGTCTACGATTTTAAAAAAATTACCATCATATTTTTCCATTTTAATGCATTTTTTTCGCTTTTATAAGGGAAGTAAGTAAACTTCTAAAAATATCTACGATGTGTCAACGATTAAAAAAAAAATTTAACTAATTTTTTTTTTTTTTTCAATTTTTAATGCATTTTTTTGCTATTTTTTGGCTATAACTCTCTAAAAATGCTTATATAGTTATTTCCCTTACAAACCCGAGCAACGCCGGGCGATACTGCTAGTGTTTAATAAAAGCCTAATTAAAACATACAAACAAATAATTTTTATTTTTTTATACAGTACAGTAAAAAACAAACAAGTAATTGAAATTTACGAATACAATTTGGCGATGTTTACCGTACATCGCGGACGCCTTATTTATGCTTACTGTACATTGCGGACGCTTTATTTATGTTCACCGTACATCGCGGACGCTTTATTTATGCTTACCGTACATTGCAGATGCTTTATTTATGTTCACCGTACATCGCGGATGCTTTATCTATGCTTACCGTACATCGCGGATGCTTTATTTATGTTCACCGTACATCGCTGACGCTTTATTTATACTTACCGTACATCGCGGATGCTTTATTTATGTTCACCGTGCATCGCGGACGCTTTATTTATGTTTACCGTACATCGCGGACGCTTTATTTGTGTTTACCGTACATCGCGGACGCTTTATTTATGTTTACTGTACATCGTGGTCGCTTTATTTGTGTTTACTGTACATCGCGGATGATTTATTTATGCTTACCGTACATCGCGGACGCTTTATTTATGTTTATCGTACAGGCGAACGCTTTATTTATGTTTACCGTACATCGCGGACGCTTTATTTACGTTTACTGTACATCGCGGACGCTTTATTTATGTTTACCGTACATCGCGGACGCTTTATTTATGTTTACCGTACATCGCGGACGCTTTATTTATGCTTACCGTACATCGCGGATGCTTTATTTATGTTCACCGTACATCGCGGACGCTTTATTTATGTTCACCGTACATCGCGGACGCTTTATTTATGCTTACCGTACATCGCGGACGTTTTATTTATGAATGCGGTTTGCAATAAGACATTGTAAAATAAAAGCCTTTTTTTACGCTTAAAAAACAAATTCAGTAATTATTATTATTTTGCAATAGCAAAAAGAAACTAAATTATTTTAAATTTACCAATGCGTACATACAAGTTGGTGGTTTACATCGCGGATGTAGATGGCTATAGATTGTCAACATGAACTACCTCTGGCTATTCTTGTTCTATGCGCTTTAAAAAACCGGTATACTTCTCTTCTACAACACTAGAAGATACTCGTCTTGAACCCAAGACCACATGGTTGGAGATCAAGCTTCTTGACTCTCCCATAGCCAATCCTACGCATACATATGCGTGTGCACGTGTTTGCGCGCCCAAGTGTGTGTTTGTGTGTTTATAGATATATGTACATGGCAGAAACGTTAGCACGCCGGGCGAAATGCGTAGCGTATTTCGTCTTCCGCTACGTTCTGAGTTCAAATTCTGCCGAGGTCGACTTTGCCTTTCATCCTTTCAGGGTTGATAAATTAAGTACCAGTTACGCACTGGGTCGATGTGATCGACTTAATCCATTTGTCTGTCCTTGTTTGCCCCTTCTGTGTTTAGCCCCTTGTGGGTAGTAAAGAAATATATAGATATATGTACATGTATATATACACATACGAATACCCACACATACATGTACACACACTACACACACACTGGGGATGGAAGCACTCCGTCGGTTACGACGACGAGGGTTCCGGTTGATCCGAATCAACGGAACAGCCTGCTCGTGAAATTAACGTGTAAGTGGCTGAGCACTCCACAGACACGTGTACCGTTAACGTAGTTCTCGGGGATATTCAGCGTGACACAGAGAGTGACAAGGCCGGACAAGAGGCACAACAACAACAACAAAATAAAGAAGCGTTCTGGAAATGATGTCATGTTATGTTTCAAGAGAAAAAGCCCCATAAAATGTCGGACAACATTTGCCAGATTTTTCGAAAATCGACGAATGAACAAAAATAACAATCTCAGTCCTATTTTGCGCTCTATTGCTTTTGAAATGAAATTCTTAAGAATTAGCAGATGAGCTCGTGATTGAAGTTGATTAATTTAACCTGTTTAATAATTTTATAATATTCGATCTGGCATAAAGAATTTTGATTTCTTATTCCGTGCGAACGTTAGATCACAATGTGCAACAAGTTCGACACTGCTTAAGTTTATCCAAGGAGATATTAAATGCCCGGAGGCGACAATATGTTTCCAGACTTTCAAATCGTTTGGCGATGTATATCAACCTTCATTTCTGTTCGTATCACTGTTAAAAATAGCCAACCAAATCGTATCTCTATTTATGTTATGTTATGTTATAATGATATAAAGATCTAGTTTGGCGTAAGTTTCGTTTAACGCTACATTTTTCGGAAAGTATTGAAAGTGCTGACGTATTACTTTGTGTGTGTGTATATATATATGTATATATATATATATATATATATATATATATATATATATATATATATTATATATATATATATATATATATATTATATATATTATATATGTATGTATATATATATGTATATATATATATGTATGTATGTATATATATTATATATATATGTATATATATGTATATGTATATATATATATGTATATGTATATGTATAATATATATATATATGTATATGTATGTATATATATATATATATATATATATATATATGTATATGTATATATATATATATATATATATGTATGTATATATATATATATATATTATGTATATATATATATGTATGTATGTATAATATATATATATGTATATATATATGTATATATATATATATGTATGTATATATATAATATATAATATATATATACAAGCAACATGCGTGCACACACATACACACACTGACACTCACACGCACACATATTTACATACATACGTACACATACACACGTACATACACACGTGCACATACTCACACGTGATCTGATCAATAAGTATCTGGACTGTTGCCATAGTAACAAAACTAAAACACGCAGAATGAAGCCGTTCGGCACAGATTGACCTTAAATTCTGCTGTGTATGCGCACTAAGTTTCAACGTTCTAGCTCACTTCCGCTGTTTACAGCAGTGCTTGGAAGGAAGGGGTGTAGCGTGTGATCGTCGCATTGACCAAGACAGAGAAAGTTGAGCAGAGAATCTGCATCAAATTTTGCCAAAACCTTGGTGATACCTGCTCAGAGGCCTATGCAAAGTTTTCAAAGATATTTCATCGTTCTCTTCACAATCAAGGAAATCTTGGGCAACTGAAGCCGAGTACCTTTTTGGTTAGCTGAAAGCAGTTTTGGCACAAACTTTGCAGACACGCGTCTCATACCCAAATCTTCAGTGATAATGGATTGACCAAACGCCAGATGTAAACAAACAATGAGATCGAATATGAAATAAGAGTAATGGGCATATATGTCAAATTTCAGAGGTGGAGGGGGATTGCCCCTTCATCAGCACCCATCTAATCCTTTAATCATCTCCGAGTACGTTGCTTAAATAGCCACTTGTTCTACAGCTATGTAGAACAAGTAATAATCTGAAGAAGCTAGGTTCGGACTGTCTTCGGACTACTCCTGCAACTCAACTTGATTTCGAGCCGGGTCGTCTGATGCTGGAGAGGACCGATCAGGTAAAGGACCTAGGTATCTTGGTGGATTCCTCCTTTTCGCCTTCGGCCCAGTGCGTCCATGCTGCCAACAAAGCACGCGGAATTCTGTTCTTGATTCGACGGTCATTCAGAATGCTCACAGCAGCCATATTCCTACCACTCTATGTCACGCTGGTGAGACCCATATTGGAGTATGGGATTCAAGCCTCTTCTCCTTATCTCCTCAAAGACATACAGCATCTCGAAAGAGTCCAGAAGCTGGCTACCCGCATGGTTCATGGTCTCAAAAATTTGTCCTACGAAGAAAGGCTGAGGACGCTCGACCGTTATTCTCTTGAAAAACGCCGCCGCCGTGGTTATCTCATTCTCGCCCTCAACATCATAAGCGGGAAGTGTAACCTCTCGAAAGAGCTGTTCTTCACTCCTGCTCCAGAGCGTCGGCTGCGGGGTCATTCCGAAAAGCTCTACCTGCGACGATTTCATCTCAATCGAAGGAGAGGAGCTTTCTCCGTCCGGGTTGCGGATCCGTGGAACAAGCTGCCAGACGAGATGGTGAAGATGCCGACGACCGCTTTGTTCAAAGCCTCCCTTGACCTCAAGTGGCCTGAACTCTTTACATGAACACCACTCTGTACTTAACTCCATGTCCACCTACATGGCCTTGCTATTTGCTTTTGAGCCAAATTAACTAACTAACTAACTAACTAAGTTCTTTGATTTCACGCCGATATCAAATTCTTGTCCTTTTTAAACGAAGAACTTCATCTCTTCTTCTCTGATGAAGCGTCACGAGCGCAGGAAGCGAACCATAGACCAGAACAAGTAAAGATCTGAGGAAGCTGAGTCCAGACTGCATGTTGGGGTGTAGCATCAGTTCGATTTCCTTAAGTTCTTGGAGTTTATTCCGGGTCATTCGAGCAGTATAAGGTCTTGTGTTGTCCTGCTGCAAAAGAGCTCGCTTTCTGTTAATCAACGCCGGTCGGGTATTTTTGCCGCACAATGGCATACACCCGCTTCCAGCTGTTCGGAGTACAGGTTGGCATCGATGGTTCGACCGTCAGGAACGAACTCGAGGTGAATTATACACCCCGTCACAATTCGACGCGAACGCAGAGCATCGCCTTGCGTTCGAAACTCCCAATATTTGGCGATAGGTTCCAGAACTTGGCCCTTACTCAACCACTGCTTATGCATGTTCGGACTGCGGGATCTTTCCCCTTTGACCGGCAGATTCTTAAAATAATTTCTTTGTAACTAAACATTTTCAAACTTCGTATACTGGTAGAATGTGTTTATAAAACATCTTTTTCTCTTGGCTTTCTTGAGCAAATTCTGTAGTTTGTAAGATATTTGGTCTTTAATTTCTTGTATTTCAGCAATTTCAACCAATCAATGACGTCTGTTGAGGTGAAAACGATTTCTGCCGTAATGTATCAACAACAATTATTTCCGGTGTTATTTTAAAAATCTGCCGGTCAAAATGAAAAGATCCGGACTGCGGAAAAATATCTCCCTACCACCACCACCACCACCACCACACCACCACCACCACCACCACCACCACCACCAGCACCACCAAAACTACCACCACCACCACCAAAACCACCACCACCACTACCACCACCACCACCACCACCAAAACCACCACCACCACCACCACCAAAACCATCACCACCACCACAACCACCACCACCACCACCACTACCAAAACCACCACAACCACCACCATCACCAA
>NW_021824112.1:0-7500 GCF_006345805.1 Octopus sinensis | reverse complement strand
CTCTTCCACAGAAAGGGACACAGAAAAAACAAGGTGAGAAACAAGAGAGAAAAAAAATGTGTGTAAGTGGGTAACGATCTATCATGGCGTCTGACTCGGACATATATTATATATATATAATATTATATATTATATATATTAACATTAAGAAACGGCCATAATAGGCCATTCACCCACTAGAAATAACAGCCAAAGCTTCTACCGCAAATAAGATCCATTCCGTAAACAGAAAGAACAATAAAAAAAACATTACCCGTAATTCTTGTACGGTATACCGTTTCTCCGTTTTTAATGGTAACCAACCTAATTAAATTAAATTAAATTACTTTAATTATGTTGGTTACCATAAACAACGGATGAAACGGTATACCGTACAGAAGAAATACAGGGTAAATTGTTTTTTAATTCTCCTGTTTACGGAATTGACTTTATTTGCGTAGAAGCTTGGCTGTTATTTCTAGTGGGTGAATGGCCTATTATGGCCGTTCCTTAATTGTTAATGTTTGAACTTAAAATGGTCTATGACTATTTAATTTTTTCCCGTGGGCGGTGGCAATAAAATTCTACAAAATTTCCTTGCCACCCTATATTGATTATTATGAATATATATATATATATATATATATATATATATATCTATATATATATATATATATATATATATATATAATGTATATCTGTAATTAATTGATGAAATCCTTCAACAAAATCTACGTCTTTAAATAACAAACCTACATACGCTTTCTTTAGCGTATACAAGTTAAAGCTACAAAACAGAATTATAGGACAAATTTTATATAAAACTTGCTAAAGCTTAACTGCTTTGCCTTGTTTTGAAGTCTTATAACAATTCAGCCTTACTATTACAAAGCTTTCAACCCTTATACTGCGTTCTAAATTTTGAGCATTTTCTAAAACCCCTTCTAAAAGGGTAATTATTATTAATATTATTATTATTATCATGCTTTAAAGAGGAATATATCGACGTTATGCATGCTTATTATTATACAACACTAAACCCAGAAACATCAATCACACAAAAAGAGATCTACAATATCTGGAGACGCGAAAATCCGCATAGCAGGCTGTCGTCACCAGTTAAGCTGCTCGGGGTCTGGTTTGGTTCCGACTTCCAGGCTGATAAGAACTGGGAAGAGGTGGCGAACAGGGTGACCAGACTTACCCAGAAATGGGCTGAGAGAAAACTGACCTTGAAAGATTGGGCAAAGGTAGAGAATGCTCCGTTATTATTTATCGCCTAACCGTCGTGCCTTGTCCCGGTTACTGCTTGACCAGGCTGGAGCGTCTCATCTAAATTCTTGTGGAAGGGATGCGTTCCAATGGTCAGACGGTCAGTCTGTTACCAGCATCCTCTGAGTGGCGGATTAAGTATGCCGTGGCTCCAAATGCGCAGACACGCTCTTAAGTTACGTCACCTTTAAGTTACGATTTCTGGACAGTGAGCGTTGTGGGGGCTCCGTTTGCGAGGCTCGTCTTTCTGCAGCTTGTGTCCTTGACAGAGTTGCAATCATCATCATCATCATTGTTCGACCGTGGTCGAGACAATGGAATTTACTATGTTACGCCAGACTTCACGGTCCATCATAGCATTACGGAGGTTCTGTTGCTGGATACCTGTATCCCTGGAGATTACATCAGGGTAGGAGAGTGTGCGCCCTCTGGTATTGCGAGTAGATGGCTTCCAGAGGAGAAGAGTAGAAATTACTTCTTTTTCAGCTCTACAACAATGTCCAGCAAACTGGACTCTCCTACCTTTCACAAGAGATGACACAGGTGGTAATTTCCCATATATTTGCATTTTGGTTGGATGGCGCTTCCACGAGAGATTTTGAGCTCTCATAAGGAGGCGAGTGTAGGTTCCATCCAACCGCCTCTCAAGCTTCTTTGATAACGTCCAGGTTTCTGAGCCATATAGTAGAATTGGTTCGACTGTGGCTTTGCAATACTGGCTGAAGAAAAGACGAGACTGTGCGCTTGGCCCCTAGAATGTCATCAGGTGCTCACAGCCCTCTACCAGTTGGGAAATGGGATCAGTGGATGTTGTACTTGAGAAATTTATAGGGGATTAATGTGGAGGTGGGGAAGTGCGACGATGTTCTCGGGGAGACTCTGGGCGTCGACGAGAACGAACTGGCTAGGCTCTCCCGGAGAACTTTCCAGATATGAACTATCATGGTTAATTTCCAGATGTCCTTGGCTTCTTAGTGTTACCGGCGGGCGCTATCAATTCGAGGTAAACTCTACAGGCACGGATGTACTGTCAGATGGGCTTGTTCGAGGTGCGCGCAGAGTTACGAAACCGTTCTGCACGTCCTCGTTCAGTGTCCAGGCATTGCTGACTTGTGAGGTTATGTCGAACAGCTGCTGTCACGTGTGGGATGGGTCCGTCTGTGATGATCGCACCACCACCCTCCTTCAATTGGGCAGGCAAGGCAGTTTCCTTTTGCATGGTGGCTGTAGCGAAAGAGGTTGTTTGGTGGGCAGGGCTGAAAGGTATGAGGACAGATACATTCCTCTTTGGTTGGACTCTCACTGATTTCTTCAAGTTTCACTTGAAAAGGAAATTGAGGGTGGAGAGGGAAGTGCTGTCCTCGAGTGAGTTTCTTGAAAGATGGGTGAAAGTTGCGAAAATGGCAAGAGTGGATGGTACTTCTCTAAGCGTAGAACTAAGAGTCGGAGAGAAAGAATTGGAGAGAGCATTTGCTCTCAGGGTTTCAGGGAAATCTCGGACAGTGGGGTTCTTCGATTATCCCGAGAGGACCACATCTCTATCATCCTCCTCGACTCCTTTTCTAAACCTTTGTATGCTATGCATATGTCCCTTCTTTTTCAGTCTATACCGTATATACATTTTTCTTTCTTTCACTTTTTTTATCATTTCATTATATGTAACCCACACACACTTTATGTCTGTCTTTGTATCGTACCCCTCATTCTTCACCCTTGTGGCAAATAAATAAGATCATCATCATCATCATGACCATTATCATCATCATCATCATCATCATCATCACCATCATCATCTCATCATCATCATCATCATCATCATCATCATCATCATCATCATCAGCATCATATCATCATCATCACCACCACCACCACCACCACCATCATCATCTCATCATCATCATCATCATCATCATCATCATCATCATCATCATTATCATCATTATTATTATTGTTTTTCCACGAGTAACCTTTCGAAGCGGCTCCCCCTATTGGGAGTTTTAATTGTTACTTATATTTCGTTGTTATCCTGCTTTTGTACACGGACCTTTTTTTCAAACGGACAAAACCCTTTGTAACTTTCGTCCTGTGTTTTGTCCCTTTATGTTTTAATTGATTTTTGTTAGCCTTTGTGGCCAATAAACGAACGAATTATTATTATTATTATTATTATTATTATTATTATTATTATTATTATCATTGAGTGAGAGAGCAGTTCATGCCATCAAAGTGACACTGGGGTAAAATATACGAAGCCCAATACACCCATCATGACTACCCGTCTGATAAGGGTACACCAGGCACATGCATCACAAAGGCACATGCATCACAACCATATGTGCGCGACATGGTGATCTCATATCAAGATAAACAGCACATGACCTTGCAGGTGGGGCCCAGTTAGAATTTTCTTCTGGTCGAGTAACCCATCCCGCTCAAAAGATCCCTGCATAAGGGTTGCTTAAGGATGTTGAAAGAACCACCCATGTTTCCAGAGGTAAATTATTCAAATCCCAAAGAATCCCTCTCAACACATGGCTATGATGCTCCCCCACTACTTCTGCTCGTGATCAGAGATGCACATATCGTCAGCCACTAAGGGACATGCTCAACTGGTTAAGGTCAAACAACTGACAAGCAAATCTGTGGTATTGAGCAAAATATTTGCTGTAGCCCATCTTTTATACCAAGACAAAACAATGTACATGATAACACTTCCAATCAGTTAAGATCAGAAGCCATGAGAGCTTATTATTATTATTATTATTATTATTATTATTATTATTATTATTATTATTATTATTATTATCATTATTATTATTATTATTATTATATTATTATTAATATTTATTATTATTATTATTATTATTATTATTATTATTATTATATGTTTGACTTTTGCTTTATATTTGTACAAGTTGGCTCCAAGTCTCACCCGGAGACCTCAAGAGACAACAGGTTGGAAGTTAACGTTGTTGTTATGCCTAGTGTGCCATATATTTGGTTGTTTTTTGTGTTGTATTATTTTTTGTTATTATTATTATTATTATTATTATTATTATTATTATTATTATTATTATTATTATTATTATTATTATTATTTCAAGCCTTTGTGCTTATAGTAGAAAGGGTGCTTGAATTACTTCGTTAAGGCTTTAAGGTAACGGATCTGCTGTTAACTCTTTCACTTCAAATTTCATTGTTATTCCAGTAACGATGTCAAATAGTTACCGAAAAAGTAGAACTGTTATTTTTTTTTTCTGCAAGTTTTGTTGCCTCAATAAACTTGACATGTTCCAACTGCGAATAGTTTCAAGCATGACATTCCCCAACAAAAGATAAGATTGGTATACAAATCTGCTTTCCACATTTTAAAGGCAACGAAATTTCGACATAGATATATCTGTTTACCAGAGTAAAGGGTTAAAACTTCTTGTGGAGGCGTCGCTTCTTCGATATCCGATTAAAGCAGTTGCAATTCTTATTTACCCCATTAATTTTTCAAACGTTATCAGCATGCATGTGAATTCAGAATATATCACTTTTATCATCTTCATGAAATTATTTTACCATTTGTACATGTCTAAATATAATCAATAATGTTATGTCATTTAACTTATTGTCTTTCTTTACATTTGGACAACATCCTTCCCACAACAAATCCTAATGAAACAGATGTATTTAAATTCTTGGATCTTTTCGGTTTGAACGGCAGATTTTAAAATAATTTCCACGTAACTAAACACTTTTAAACTTCGTATACTGGTAGAATGTGTTTATAAAACATCTTTTTCTCTTGGCTTTATTGAGAAAATTCTATAGTTTGTAAGATATTTGTTTTTTTTCTTCAATTTCTGCAATTTCAACCAATCAAAGACGTCTATTGAGGTGAAAACATTGTACCGTATGAATATGTCCCTTGTTTAAGAAACAGATTGGGTTTATTTACATTTGTGAAGAAAAAAAGATACCCTCACCCCCACCCCTAACCCTAACCCTAAAACAGATTGAAATGCAATAGATCGATACTAGGGTCATAATTATGGGTGACAATTTCATATGACACCGCTAGAAAAAACTGCCGTTCAAATCGAAAAGATCCAAATTCTTCCCATCCATCGCGAGCTCTTTTTTTATTGATTGCACAATATTGTCTTTCGTTTTTTAATTTGGTTTGAAAGATTCTTTGAAGATTCTTCCAGGCGCAGGAGTGGCCGTGTGGCAAGTAACTTGCTTAACTCGCTTACGCATGCGTGAGTTTGTCAGTCCCTTACGAGAGTGAACACTGTCAAGACGTGCTTGGAAGCCATCTTGAATTAAAGAACCGTAACTGTAAAAACGGAAGTACGAGGTTCAATACCTCGGTTTGTTTTTTTGTAGTAAAAATAATAATGTTTCAATTTGTAAATGGACTATTAAGACCAATAATTGTAAAATGGAAATAAGAGGTTCAATACCTCGGTTTGTTTAAAAATACCTCGGTTTGTGTAAAAAATAATGTTTTAAAGAAGCAAAAAATTGGCGGGCGTTTTTTGTCTTCTTCCATTAATATCCTTTTATTTCATCATTTATCTCATCAATGTTTCTCTCCAGCCCGCAAGCTACTCTGTATCATGCCTTTATGGCAAAATTTTTTGAAATAAAGTAGCTTGCTTACCAACCACATCGTTCTGGGTTCAGTCCCACTGCGTGGCACCTTGAGCAAGTCTCTTCCACTATAGCCTCGGGCCGACCAAAGCCTTTTGAGTGGATTTGGTAGACGGAAACTGAAAGAAGCCCGTCGTATATATGTAAATGTATATATGTGTGTGTGTGTGTTTGTGCGTCTGTGTTTGTCCCACCCCCCAAACATCGCTTCACAACCGGCAAAAGAAACCGATAGAATAAGTACTAGGCTTAAAAAGAATAAGTCCTGAGGTAGATTTCCTCGACTAAAAGGCGGTGCTCCAGCATGACCGCTGTCAAATTACTGAAACAAGTAAAAGAGTCTTAATGTGAAATAATGATAGTGAAATAAGTTACAAATTTAATTTCTCGGCCCTTGGTATTGTTACTAAAGAGCATATACATGTATACTTACATATATAGGCGCAGAAGTGGCTGTGTGGTAAGTAGCTAATTTACCAACCACATGGTTCCGGGTTCAGTCCCACTGCGTGGCATCTTGGGCAAGTGTCTTCTGCTATAGCCTCGGGCCGACCAATGCCTTGTGAGTGGATTTGGTAGACGGAAACTGAAAGAAGCCTGTCGTATATATGTATGTGTGTGTATATGTTTGTGTGTCTGTGTTTGTCCCCCCACCATCGCTTGACAACCGATGCTGGTGTGTTTACGTCCCCGTTACTTAGCGGTTCGGCAAAAAGAGACCGATAGAATAAGTACTGGGATTACAAAGAATAAGTCCCGGGGTCGATTTGCTCGACTAAAGGTGGTGCTCCAGCATGGCCGCAGTCACATGACTGAAATAAGTAAAAGAGTAAAAGAGTATATATATATATATATGTATATGTTGTGTTTATGTATATATATGTATACATATGTACATACATGAATTCATACATACATGCACGTACACACGTCACTTCACTTCCTGTTTGCGCTTTCTCTTTGTCTTTCTTTCCTTTCTCCTTCTTTCTTTCTTCGTTACTTGCGTTCATTTTTTTTCCAAATTTCCTTTCATTCACAGTTAATTGAACGTTTGAAAGCGGTTTCTTATCAAACGTCTTGCAGCTACTAAATCACTAAATCACTAAGTCCTTATTTCAACGTAAAGCTTATTTCCTTTTATACTTGTTTTCAATGTATGCTTGTTTGTTAGGTTTTAGAACGTTTCTTCTTCTTCTTCACCAATACAGATTAAAACGTACCCTATCCTTTCAGGGTACATTTTGAACTATATCTCTGATCACATCGTTTTTTTTATTGCCCACTTCCCTATAATTTTCATCTTTCTCTCCTTCTTTCCTTCCTTCTTTCTTTCCTTCCTTCTTTCCTTCTTTCCTTCTCTCAATCATTCTTTCTTCATTCCTTCTCTCATTCTTTCTTTCTTTCTTTCTTTCTTTCTTTCATTCTTTCTTTCTTTCTTTCTTTCTTTCGTGTTTTGCTTCTTTGCTTCTTTTCTTCTTTCCTTC
The DNA here is from genome assembly GCF_006345805.1 of Octopus sinensis. Lineage (NCBI taxonomy): Eukaryota > Metazoa > Mollusca > Cephalopoda > Octopoda > Octopodidae > Octopus > Octopus sinensis. The sequence continues at coordinate 121 of NW_021824112.1, read as the reverse complement.
CTTCTCTCCTTCTTTCCTTCTTTCTATCTTTCTTTCCTTCTTTCCTTCGTTCGTTCGTTCGTTCGTTCGTTCGTTCCTTCTTTCCTTCCGTCCTTCCTTCCTTCCTTCCTTCTTTCCTTCC